>NW_026591872.1:5696533-5716298 GCF_907164565.1 Psammomys obesus
TTTCTTTCTTTCTTTCTTTCTTTCTTTCTTTCTTTCTTTCTTTCTTTTTTACAATTTATTCACTTTGTATCCTCTCTGTATCCCCTCTCTTATCTCTTCCTGGTGCCATCTACCTTCCCTCTTCTCCCCTTTCCCTAGTCCCCTGACAGGGGAGGACCTCCCCCCTTTCTATCTGACCATAGCCTATCAGGTCTCATCAGGCTGGCTGCATCATCTTCATCTGTGGCCTGGCAAAGCTGTAATCCTCAGAGGAAGATAAACAAAGATCCGGCCACTGAGTTCATGTCAGAGAAAGCCTCTGATCCCCTTCCTAGAGAACCCACTTAGAAACTGAGCAGCCTATGGGCTTCCTCTGAGCAGAGCATCACATAGAATTACCAAACTTCCAATTAATTTTAATTCAACTTGTTGGAAAACTTAAATTATCAGAATTCTGTCGACAGAGGAGCAAGTCAGAGGAAGATAAGCCACAGAGTGACAGAAATTTCAAACCATAAATGATCTTAAATATTTAGCCTCAGTCCTCCATCTGACAGTTGAAGAAAATGAGGTTGTGTTGAAGAAAGGGAAGTCATCAATGTCATCTACTTATTTAGTGGCAGAATTGGACTTTGGCTCAAGATTTCTAACTCCAATTCTTGTGCCTTTCCACTACTCACAGGTGACCATTAAAATATGAAACAATTATCCTTGGACCACTAGACATTTTATTCACTCTACAATATCTTTTCTATGTATAATAAGAACTCGGGTCTAAAATGACAATCCTGATATAACTCTGAGAGATTAAATTATTATTAGTTTTATTAAAAGGAAAGTAGGTTTATGTTTAAGAATGGTTTTCAATAAGAATGACAATTTTTGATAAGTTTTATTTAACCTTAAGCTAATCACCAAATTCAATTACCCAGAAGCCCTCCATTTTCTGAGCACTTAGGCTCATCAAGATTTTTATATCAATAGAATAAAAACTAGGTTACTTTTTCAGGCAGGGATGATTAGCTAAACCATAAGACAGCTTACCAATAGACAAAAGGGAATAGTTTGGAATTTCCCACATAGCAGAGACATGGACATATGCAAAGATTATTGTGTTGATTTTGTAAAGTCTTGCGTTTTAGCTCCAATTCTTACTCTAACTGCCATATGATCTGCTAATAAAATTTCCCCAGGGTCCTGTTACTTGCATTTAAATTGTGACTGTTTCTTATCTATTGTCCTTGGAGGTTTGTGAAGTCTGAGATAACATACCAAGTGAAAGTATTTTGGACAACCAAAAACTGTTAACACATATGTGCATGCATGTCTATATGTGCATACACACACATGCACACACACACACACACACACACACACACACATATATCCAATACATTATTTAAAATCCAAGATTTTAGCTTATTAAATTATTTAGCTGTTGAAGGACAACAGCTAAATGTTGCTGCAAAGTTACTTAGGTTCTTGACACAGTGCACTACAGTAGATGAGAAAATTTGAAAGATTGTTCTGCCATACATGAAAGACAATTATTTTTATTAAATTTGGGAGAAACAGAAGATTGTGAATATTTTATGCCAAAAGAAATTAAATTTTCTAAAGGGAATAATATCATGTTGTAGTTGATAATTCCATACATGAATTAGAAGTAGTCAAAAATTAGCAGCTGTTTTATCATTGTAAGCCCTGAGGTATACATATGTCACTATTGAATATTTTTGTCAGTAATATGAGACCGCCTGGAGTTCTGTATATGTATGTCAGATGGAGGAAATAAAATCACTAATACTCATGACTTGGCAAGGTAGCTGCTTGCCTTTGGAAATATATGATTTAAGTTTGACTGCCAATTTTCAGTAAGGGTGGGGATTATAATATCTCCTATCATGATACCAGCAAAAGAAACCATTTTATAGATGGGCAATAGAGGGATTTTCATACTGTGTCATCATTAGTAGAGGCTCAGAAGCATGAACTGTTGTATGGGATCATGCTTTTTCCTTTGGAACCACTTGGTCATAACCTGTATCTTTCCATGTTCTTGCTCTCTAATCTGATATGATAATTTCGACCTCTCAATATTATGTAACTATCCTAACTACAGAAAACCCATTTATAGAATGTAATTCTTTATGTCCTATTTTGGTGTATATGCATGATTTATCTTGATTCAGCTTTGTTTCAATCTACCATCCCATTTAAACAGTAGTTTATCTGTTGCTTCCACATTCTTATCTCCTACTACTTTCTTAAAACCAAATCTGTGCTGCTTCATACTCACCATTTTACAAAAACTGTCTGCTTAAAATTTTAAGGATTCTTTTTTAATTTAAATTACTTTTTATATTAATTTTTACTTTTTATATGAATTACAGTTTATTCACTTTGAATCCCAGCTGTAACCCCCTCCCTCATTTCCTCCCAATCCTATTCTTCTTCCCTCATCTCCTCCTGTGCCCCTCTCCTAGTCTACTCATAGGAGAAGATCTCCTCTCCTTCCATATGACCCTAGCCTATCAGGTCTCATCAGGAGTGGCTATATTGTCTTCCACTGTGGCCTGGTAAGGCTGCTTCCCTCTCAGGGAGAGGTGATCAAAAGGCAGCCACTGAGTTCATGTCAGAGACAGTAACTGTTCCCCTTACTAGGAAACTCTTGGATATTGAGCTGCTATGGGTTTTATCTGTGCAAGGGTTCTAGGTTATCTCCATGCATGGTACTTGGTTGGATTATCAGTCTCAGAAAAGTCCCGTGTGCCAAATTTTTTTCGTTCTGTTGCTCTCTTTGTGGATCTTCTGTACTCTTCAGGCCTTTCTTTCTCGCCCTTCTTTCATAAGATACACTGCACCAAAGTTTGGCCATGAGCCTCAGCATCTGCTTTGATACTTTGCTGGGTAGAGTCTTTCAGAGGTCCTCTGTGGTAGGCTCCTGTCCTGTTTCCTATTTTCTTCCTCTTTTGATGTCCATCCCATTTGCCCTTCTGAGTGAGGAAAAAGTCCTCTTTCTTGCTTAGCTTCTTTAAGTGTACAGATTTTAGTTTGTATATCCTATATTATATGCCTAATATACACTTATAAGTGAGTATATACCATGTGTGTCTTTCTGCTTCTGATATACCTCACTTGCATGAACTTTTCTAGATCCTACCATTTGCCTACAAATTTCATATTTTTAAAAAAATTTATTCACTTTACATACTGATTGTAACCCCCTCCCTTGTCTCCTCCCAGTCTTACCTTCCCTTTCTCTTCCCCCTCTTCACCTCCCATATTTCTCAGAAAGAGAGAGCCCTCCTCTCCTACCATCTGATCCCAGCCTATCAAGTATTATCAGCAATGCTTGCGTCTTCTTCCTCTGTGGCCTGTCAATGGTCCCCAAACTAGGGGAAAATGATCAAAAAGCAAGCAACAGAGTCCATGTCAGAGACAGCCACTGTTCCCTTTACTTCAGTACCCACATGAAGACTAAGCTGCCTTTCAGCTACATCTGAGCAGGGGGTCCAAAAAAAGGGGAGGGAAGCTAAACAATAAGGAGGACCCTAGGGAGGACGATTAAATCTTATTCAGAATGGCAAACAGGATAGATACCAGAAGCTGTAGAGGAGAGGGAACAGGACAGGAGCCTAGTATAGAGGGTCCTCTGAAAGACTCCATGCAACAGGGGATCAAAGCAGGTGCTAAGACTCACAGCCAAACTTTGGGCAGAGCTCAGGGAGTCTTATGGAAGAAAGGCAGGACAGAAAGACCTGAAGGGTCCAGGAGCTTCATAAGGAGACCAAAAGAAAACAAAAACAACTGAGCCCAGGGGGTCCTGCACAGACTGATGCACCAATAAAGGACCATGCATGTAGAGGACCTAAATCTCCTGCACAGATGCAGCCCATAGGCATCTCAGTCTCCATGTGGGTACCAGAGTAAGGGGAACAAGGGTGTGCCTCTATCATGAACTCAGGTGCCTAATTTTTGAGCACTTGACCTTGGCAATGCAGCCTTGCCAGGTCACAGAGGAAGAACATCCAGGCAATCCTGATAAGGCTTGACAAGCTATGGGTAAATGGCAGAGGAAGAAAACTTCCCCTTTCAGTTGACTAGGGGAATGGGATAAGGGGGAAGAGGGAGGGGGGAGTGGGATTGGGAGAAGTTGAGGGAGAGGGCTACAATTGGGGTATAAAATGAATAAATACAAAATAAAGTAAATAAAACTTTTAAGTTTCAGAGTTCAAGGTCTGTTCATACATATTTTATTTGACTCATCTCTAACATTTGAAAATTATAATTACCATTGTCTTAAAAAATTCTACATTCATTTCTAAGCTCTTAGACTATTATTTTTCAGTAATTTTGTTTTTTTTCTTTAGACTTCTATGTCACTATTCCCAGAATTTAGTTTTCTCATTCATGCATTAAACTCTTTCAGTTTATCCAATATTTTCTGCAGGATTCTAGAGCTCACTAATGATAGGCATGGGTAATTAAGAGTTTCACTGATAGACTTAATGATTAATTTTTTAAATCACTATATGCCTTGTGACATAGAGGAATATTGTTATGCTTTTCTAACTATTAGTTTTAAAACCACAAGTTAAAATAAATATGATAAAGTGCTTTCTACATAGTAAGCATTCAGAAAACTGTAGATGGAGAGATGGTTCAGTGAGTAAAGTGCATGCTATGCTAGCATGAGCAAATGATTTCAAAACCAAGAACGTACATAACAATGATGAACATTATAGTAAGTTGGGAGGCATACACAAGAAAATCCATAAAAGCTTGGCATATGCAGAAGCAAATGACAAAAATATTTGGTTTCAAACAAGATGGAAACTGAAGACCTGAACCTATGGTCTTCTTCTGATATCCACACAGGCACTATTATTTGTATACACTTAAACAGGAATATTTACAAGTACACACAGAGACAAAGAAAAGAAAGTGACAGCATAGACAGACCCTTTTTTCTTTTCTTATAGACCTTGATTAGTATTTTCAATTATTGGAGTCCAAGAGGGCGGCAACCAGCACACTCTGTATCTGAGGGGTACAGGATCTGAAACTCAAAATTAGTGCATGGAACGAAAACTGAATCTAAAACATCAACACTGAAACTTCCTGGGCAAGAGGAAACAACCCATGAGCTGGGACAGTTTGGATCAAGGTCACCCGTAGACATATCAGGGAACTGAGAGTGAAGAATATTCGACCTCCCTGCACTTACCTTTCCATTCCCCAAGCACTGGCCTCCCTGCTCAGTGGAGGCTGCAGTGGTTGCCCAAAGCACAAGACTCCATGTACTCATGCACGGTGACTGAGACAGCAGAGGCTGCTGCAGTACTGGCCTTCCACATCTGCAGCTACTGTGGGCAGTGACTTGCCCATGCAGTAGTCTCCATGCTTGGTGACTGAGATGGCAGAGACAGCTGCCCCAATCATGAGCCTATGAGCTAGGTGACTAAGACAGCAGAGGCTGCTGCCCAATGTACTGGTACCACTGCCTGGCAGACAAACAGTAGACACCACTGAGCTCACAGATCTCTTATACTTACATTTGCCTCTGTAGGCCCAAATCTGAGAATAGAGAACAGGGAGGGTACAACTTCAAGTGAGTGCTTGCAGAGCCCCAGATCTATTCTAGCAGCAAGACATAGGATCCCTCCAACCCACAACACTATTTTGGGCAATACAGGGATCGTTGGGACAGCATTCTCAACACTGAAGCCCCTGTTCTGTGAGTCTCCCAGTGGAGTCCAGGCAAACAATTCCTAGAGCCCAGACAAATCTGAAAAACTGAAGGACAGTACAACAGGTCTGTAGGGCACTGAGGCATTCAGGGCACCAGCACATGTGCATTGACCCACAAACAGTGCCAGCACCCCCTCATGTGCTTATGCTCCACTCTTCCAGGCATCTACACATTCTAGCACCCTGTCCTTCAAGCCACACTTCCAAGCACACTCCTGCAATTTCCTGCATGCACCTGTTATCTCCCTTCCTTAACTACAGCTGAAACACCAACAACTACTCTTGAACAAGTGGTCCTCTCTCATCTTTCTGAAGAATACTCCAGACATCAGAGACAGATGTCTGCAATACAAACTACAGGAACAAACAGTGAAGTTTAGAGTTAAGCAGATGGCTAGAGGTTGGCTGAAGAACACATCCAGTAAAAGTAAGGACATCATGGCTTCATGAGCAACCTCTAAAATCAATGAATATTTTAATTCATTGGAAACACAGGGAAAAAAGCTCTCAAATTTGTGCTTATCCGGGTATTAGAGGCACATAAAGAGGAAATGAACAAAGCTCTCAAAAAAAAATACAGCTAAATAGAAGCAAAAAAATAGAGACACATGTAGAGGCACAAGTAAAATCAGAAAAGTCTGAAACACAAAACATCCAAGAAGTCAAAGACATCATGAAAAGACAAAATCTAAGAATAATAGGAACAGAAGAAAAAGAAGATTCCAGGTTCCAAGGTCCAGAAAATATTTTCAAGAAAATCATGGAAGAAAATTCCCCCAACATAAAGAAAGAGATGTCCATAAACATAAAAGAGTCCTACAGAGCATCAAATAGACTAGGCCAGAAAAGAAACTCCTCCCATCACATAGTAGTCTAAACAATAAATCTATACAACAAAGAAAAATTATTAAAAGCAGCAAGGGAAAAAGGCCAAGTAACATCTAAAGTTAGACCTGTCAGAATCACACCAGAATTTTCAACAGAAACTATAAAAGCCAAAAAGGCCTAGACAGATGTAATGCAGACTCTACATGACCACAGATGCCAACACAGACTACTATACCCAGCAAATATTTTAGTCAACATAGATGGAGAAAACAAAATATTCCATGACAAAACTAAACTTATACAATGTCTACACATCAACCCAGCCCTACAAAAGATACTAGAAAAAAAAACTCCAGTCTAAGGAAATCAACTACATGCAAGAAAACACAGAATGTAGATAACTTCACTATAGCAGAATTAAAACAAAACAAGCACAGAAACACATTACTCTACCAACTCCACAATAAAAGGAACTAACATTCATTGATCACAATTATCCATCAACATCAACACATTCTACATTCTAATAAAAAGGCACAGACTAACAGAATGGTTGTGGAAATGGTAAACAACATTCTGCTGCAGCCAAGAAACACACCTTTGCAACAAAGATAAACACTACCACAGAGTAAAGGGCTGGAAAATGTTTTTCAAGCAAATACACCCAGAAAACAAGCTGGATTAGCTAAACTAATATGCGTTAAAATAGACCTTCAACCAATATTAATCAAAGAAGTTGAAGAGGGACATTTTATTCTCATCAAAGAAAAAACCCTCCACAAGGGCATCACAATACTGAACATCTAGGCCCCAAATACAGGAGCAATTGCATTTGTAAATGAAACATTATTAAAGCTGAAATTACACATCGATCCCAACACCTTAAGAGTGGGAGACTTCAACACTCCACTTTCACCAAGGGGCACATCACCTAGACAGAAGCTAAATAGGGAAATAAAGTCACTTACACAGGTCCTAAATGAATTAGACCTAATAGATGTCTATAGAACATTTCACCCAAACTCAAAAGAGTATAACTTCTTTTCAGCACATTACAGAACCTTCTCAAAAGTTGATCATATATTCAGGCACAAAGCAAGGTTCAACAGATACAAGAAGATCAAAATAATCCCTTGTATCCCACCAGACAACCAAGGCCTAAAACTTGACATCAACAAGAACAGAAATGACAAAAAGCCTACATACACACGGAAACTAAACAATTCTCTACTCGATGACAGTTTATTTGGGGAAGAAATAAAAAAAAATTAGAGACTTCCTAGAATTTGATGGAAATGAAGGCACATCTTATCCAAACTCATGCGACACAAATGAAAGCAGTGCTAGGAGGAAAGTTCATAGCAGTAAGTGCCTCCTGAAATAAGTTTGAGACATGTCATACAAGCAATTATTGGCACACCTAAAAGCCATGGGGAAAAGAAGAAGCAGTCAAACCCAAAAGGTATAGATTATTGGAAACAATCAAACTCAAAGCTGAAATCAATGTATTAGAAACAAAGAAAACAACTTAAATAATCAATGAAACCAAGAACTGGTTCTTTGAGAAAATCAACAAAATAGACAAACCCTTAGCCAAACTAACTAAAGGCAGAGAGAAACTATCCAAATCAACAAAATCAGAAACAAAAAGAGGGTCATTACAACAACACCAAGGAAATTAAAAAAATCCTTAGGTCTTACTACAAAAGCATATATGTCACAAAATTGGAAAATCTAAATGAAATAGACAGTTTTGTTGAGAGATTTCATTTACCAAAGCTAAACAAAGACCAGATAAATAGATTAAATAGTCCTATATTCCCCCAAGGAAATAGAAACAGTCATCAAAAATTTCCCTTTCAAAAAAAAAAAAAAAAACCAGGGCCACATGGTTTTAGCACAGAATTCCACCAGAACTTTAAAGAAGAGCTAACTCCAATTCTCTTAAAACTATTCCACAAAATATAAACAAAAGGAACATTACCAAATTAAGTCTATGATGCCATGGTCTCCTTGATACGTAAACCACACAAAGACCCAACAAAAAAAGAGAGCTTCAGACCTAGCTCTTTCATGAACATTGATGCAAAAATACTCAATAAAATACTTGCACACCAAATCCAAGAACACATAAAAGATATCCTCCACCATGACCAAGCAGGCTTCATCCCAGTCATGCAGAGTGGTTCAATATATGGAAATCCATCAATGTAATCCACCATATAAACAAACTGAAGGAGAAAAACCACGTGATCATGCTGTCAGCAAAGTGGCTGGTATAAAATTAATGCAAAAAAGAAAATCATTAACCCTCCATTATAAGAAAGACAAGAGTCCTGAGATAGAAATTAGGGAAACAACACCCTTCACAATAGCCATTAACAACATAAAGTAACTTGGTGTGACTAGGAAAGAATCTTCATCAACCATTTATCTGACAGAGGGCTACTATCCAGAATATGTAAAGAACATAAAAAGTTAAGCACTAACAAACCAAGTAATCCAATTGAAAAATGGCTTACAGAGCTAAACAGATTATTCTCAATAAAGGAATATTGAATGACAGAGAAACAGTTAAATGCTCAGTGTCCTTAGTCATCAGGGAGATACGAATCAAAACAACCCAGAGATTTCACCTTACACCCATCAGAATGGCTAAGATCAAAAACTCAAGTGCAAATGCATGCTGGAGAGGATGTGGAGAAAGGGGAACCCTTCTCCATTGCTGGTGGGGATGTAAACTTGTACATCCACTTTGGAAATCAATCTGGCGCTTTCTCAAACAATTAGTAAGAGTGCTATTTCAAGATCCAGCTATATGACTCTTAGGCATATATGCAAAATATGCTCAAAGATACAACAAGGACAGTTGTTTAGTCATGTTTGTATGAGCTTTATTCATAATAGACAGAATCTGGAAGCAACCCTGATGTCTGTCAGCTTAGGAATGGATACAGAAATTGTGGTACATTTACTCAGCAATTAAAAACAAAGAAAACATGAAATTTGTAGATAAATGATGGGAACTAGAAAAGGTTATCCTGGGTGAGGTATCTCAGAAGCAGAAAGACACACATGGTATATACTCACTTAGAAGTAGATATTAGACATATAATATAGGATAGACATAATAAAACTGTGCACCTAAAGAAGCTAAGCAAGAAACAGGACTCTGGGGAAGATGATCAGTCCTCATTCAGAAAGGCAAATGGGATGGAAATCAGAAAAGGGCAGCAACAGGGAACCGGACAGGAGCTTACGACAGTAAGCCTCTGAAAGATTCTACTAATCAGGGTATTGAAGCAGATGCTGAGACTCATAGCCAAACTTTGGGCAGAGTGCAGGCAATGTTAGAAAGAATGGGGAGATGAAAGTCCTTGCGAGGACATGAGCTCCACAAGAAGAGTAACAGAACTAAAAAATCTGGGCTTATGAGTCTTTTCTGAGATCGATACTCCAACCCAAGACCATGTGTGGAGATAACCTAGAACCCCTGCACAGATGTAGACCACAGCAGCTCAGTCTCCAAGTGGGTTTCCTAGTAAGGGGAATAGGGGCTTTCCCTGACATGAACTCAGTGGCTGGCTCTTTAATCACCTCCCCTTGAGGGAGGAACAGTTTTACCAGGCCACAGAGGAAAACAATTGCTGCCAGTTCTGATGAGACCTGATAGGCTAGGCTCTGATGGAATTGGAGAAATACAGCCTCTTTCAGTGGACTGGGTGAGGGGCATGGGAGGACAAGAGGGGTGGAGGGTGGGATTGGGGGAGAATAAGGGAGGGAGCTACAGCTTGGATACAAAGTGAATAATTTGAAATTAATAAAAAATTTAAAAAGAAAAATGAATAAATAAATAAATAATAAAATAACATATCCATAAAACATTTTCAATTATTAATTAAATGAAAAATATATACTCTCCACAGGTGTCCTAATATTTCCAGAATAAAAGTGTTATATGTTTTTGACCAAACTCTTGCTCCTTTGATATATATTTTATTGTTTACTCTCAGTTATTCTCTTCTTCCATATACCCTGCAAAAATTGGGTGTGATTGTCTGACTGTGTAGTCTTCAGTGTCCTGGAATTTGTTATGTTTAATAGCATATCCTCCAGCTCACAGAGACCCAACTGCTTCTGACTTTCAAGGGCTGGGATTAAAGGCATGTGCCCACCATTCCCACAGAATGCTAAAGAAACAGATAAAGGAGGTGGTGCAAGCCTGCAATCCCAGCACTCAGGAGGCAGAGGCAGATGCAGGCAGATTTCGTAAGTTTGAAGCCAGCTAGTCTACAAAGCATGCCCAGGACAGCCATGCTACACAGGGAAACCTTGCGTAGAAAACAAAACAAAACAAAACAAAACAAAACAAAAAAGAAAAACAACAACAAAAACAAAAAACAAATCCTCAGTTTGGGGCTGGAAAGAAGGATCAGCGGTTAAGAGGCTGATCTTCCAGAGGTCCTGAGTTCAATTCTCAGGACCCACATGGTGGTTTAACTCCACAAGGAGAGCAACAGAACAAGAAAATTTGAACACAGGGAACTTCCCAGAGACTCATACTCCAACCAAGGACTATTCATGAAGATAACCTAAAACCCCTTCACAGACTTAGGGAGGGGCATGCATGCAGAAAGGGGAGGGAGGGTGGGATCGGGAGGGGAGAAGGGAGGGGCTTATGGGGGGATACAAAATGAATAAAGTGTAATTAATAAAAAATAAAAAAGTTAAAAAAAAACATCTATAGCCATCGTCTAATGGGATACAATGCCTTCTTCTGGTGTGCAAATGCGCATACAGTTAAAACACCCATATATAAAACTACATAAGTAAATATATCTTAAAAGCCGGCATGATGCTGCATGTCTTTAATCCCAGCACTTGGGAGACAGAGGCAGCCATGTCTCTGTGAGGTCAAGGCCAGCCTGGTCTACAAAGTGAGTCCAGGACAGCCAGGGCTACACAGAGAAACCCTGTATTGGAAAAAAATAAGTTTTCATATGAAGGCCGAGGTAGGCATTTGGTATGGTCTGAATGTGTTAGCCCTCTATCATTTTTATATTGAATTCTGTTGCCCAGTGGGTTGGGATTAAGAAGTGGGATATTTGTACAATTGTTGGGGGTAATGAATAGCATTAATGTCCTTACAAAAGAGAGTCAAAAGAACGACTGCTTATATGGAAGGACATAGCAAAATATGCCATCTATGAAGGACAGATCCTTGTCAGGTTTTATTCAATTGTGCCTTTATCCTAGATCGCCAAATCTCCATAGATGTGAGTAATGCATTTCTGCTGTTCACAAATTACCCAGTCTAAAAGAATCTGCTAACAAAGTTTGAACTTTGGAAGACAAACATGAAAGCAAGCAAAGGAAAAAATGTAAAAATATTTCTTTGATTTTTATCTTCCTTCTTCCACATCACATCTAGTTAGTCCACAAGTCTTGTATTACTATTCACTTCTCTAAGAGAAAAGAACATAATTCTTGTTGTACTTCCAACAAGAATATAAGATCAAGGAAGGTAGGGTTTTCATAAATTTTATTCTTTGTTGTAATCCCAGCAACTAGAACAGTGCTAGAACATGGTAGACAAACAGTAATTAGCTGAAGAAATTTGTTGAAAAGTATCTATACTACATTTAATCCATCATAATATTTATAATGAAATGTTTTCCATTTAAAGTACTTTTGTTATGAACATTCTTATACCCTCACACCAAAGTTTCTTTCTTTTTTCTCAGTAGAACGGAGAAGCAGATGTTACTGTTTATTCGCTTATCTGTTTGCCAAAGGGGGCAATTCTTTTTGAGCTTTCTGTTTCTTAAATGAAATATCAAGTATCAAGCTTTCCCAGTTCTTGCAGAGATGGTTCAAAGATCTGAAGTCTTAACCTGATTTTATCTTTTGCTTTTAGAGCACAAACATTTTTGAGTTGTGGATTAATAAAGAACCAGCTGGTTTCTCTCAATAAGTGATATTCAGTGGAATTTTGTGATACATACCCAGATAAAAAACCACATACATTTACTCTCTCTCTCTCACACATACACACACACACTTGTGTAGAAAAAAAGAATCAAAAGAAAATGAGTTTCTAGCACTTCAAATATAGTTCATACCTTCAGTAAAACATATCAGACAAATGTCTATTAACGTGACATGACAATGAAAATATTTATTATATAAATCCAATACCTTTGGAGTAGAAAATGTTAAAAGTGACTCTCTTGCTGAAAATGAGACATTTGTGTTGAATGATGAGTTTGGTAGGAAAGTATGTAGATATAAGGTGAGGAAAAACAAAGCGTCAGAGACGGTGATTTCTCTACATTTGAAATTTACATCAAATGTTCACTTCTTTAAATTCCCTAAAACACCTGTTTACATTCCTATTTAGATTGCTAAATAAATCTCCATATAAAACTATATTTCCTCTCATCTTGAAAAATTCCTCTGCCTTACAAAATATAGCAAATTTTGTTTACTTATGGTTTTATTTTGAGATGAATCTGAGAAAATTTTATTTAAAAAGCATGCTTAAAATCTCTATCTCCAAAGTGACTGCAGATTATTGTTTCCAACATATTGCTCTTTATTATTAAAGCTTTGTTCCCAATATCCAAAGAATATATTGAGAAAATAGAATTATCATTATTTAAATTTAGAATATTTTATATTTATCATTTGTTGTAGTCTGTAAAGATTGGCTGATTCCTATTCATGTGTAGTATACAAGATTTATAGATCATAGAATTAGTTCTCAGAAGTATTTTCCTGTCTTAAAATGAATGTTTAAATCTGTGGCTGAATATAAATTTGACTAACCTCAGTGCTGTTCAAGGTTTAAAGCATTAGGTATTATTGAATTTAAGCACTGAATATGTACATTCCAAGCTTTTTTCCCCTTTAGTCATTATTGGAGGAAAAAATTACTTCCCTAAATCTATTTTTCTATTGCAAATATCCCAAGGAAAAAAGCTACTTATAAATCTTAGGTAGACTTTAGTACTACTTTATAAAACAGAAATATAATTACCACTACATAACTTATATTTATGGGTTAATATGTAAAAGGTATTATTTCAAAGATATTTATAATACTGTCATCACCAATAATGAATATTTCTTCCAAATGTTTCTTTTCCCCAAGACAGATGCTGGGTCTAGGAGTATGATAACAAGCATTAATCTTATGTATTTAATTTCTTCTTTTAACCTCTGCAAGCCTGTGTCTTGTCCACTAGCTGTTTTTATTCTTCTTTTAATAAATAATCTTTTACAGGATACTTAAATGTCATATGGGCATAAAGCCAACAAAGGCAGTTAGTGACATACTGATGTATAGCCATCAGTTAGAATATGCCAAAAAAATAAGTAGATAGACCTTTTCCCTACTCTTCTGCCTAGGCATGAGTCTTTCACATAATTCTGGTTTGCCATTATGGGCTGATGTGGCCATTCTTTTCTTAAACTCACGTCTCCCTAGCATTGAAAAAAAAATCACAGCAAAATCTTTAAAAAGAAATTATTTTAGTTAATATGAATGTCTATAGCCATCATTTGAAATGAATAAATTATCTATCCAGGAGCAGGTCAAATGAACTGGCACTTGACAAAATATTCTTTTTTTGCTTCATTTTTTTAATTATATATAATTTATTTTTATATTAATTACAGTTTACTCACTTTGTATCCCAGCTGTAGCTCCTTCCCTCATTCCCTCTTAATCCCACCCTCACTCCCTCATCTTTTCCCAAGCCTATCTCCAAGTCCACTTATGGGGGAGGTCTTCTTCCCCTTCCATCTGAGCCTAACTTATTAAGTCTCATCAGGACTGGCTGCATTATCTTCGTCTGTGGCCTGGCAAGGCTGTTCCCCCCTCAGGGGGAGGTGGTCAAAGAACCAGCCACTGAGTTCATTTGACAAAATATTCTAATGTATAAAAGACTATAAACTCTGAGTTAGGAAATTGATTTCAGAAACATGAAAGAGCATCGGTAAGGGAAACAACACTAGTGAAAGCTGTCCTTAAAGGAGAAGATGCATGGAAAGATTGAGAAACTCCAGAACTTTAGGCACTGTGGGTTGTATTTTTTATACCACTATAGAAATAAGACAAGATATTCAAGTCTGGCTGGGCCACATATACTCAAAGAATGTGTTAGTAGGATTGAGAAACATACAGAAAGGAAAGAAAAAAAAAAACAAATATGGGAATCTGAAAAATGACAAGGAGAGTGCCAATCATATATAAGTTTTAAAATATGCCTTGCTGTAGTTGATGTGAGTGTTAGGAACCCATTTTTAAGATAAGACAACTGAGGATTAGAATTCCACTATTTGTCCATGACCATATTATGGAAAAAAAAAAGTGAAATTCAACACCAGATCTAGTGGCTTCTACAATCTACTCTTAACAGTTTTTATCAAAATGACAAACGGTCAAAGCCATATGATGACATTGAGATGGAGGTTAATTTGACAGGGTGTAAATAGACTTTCTGCAGGAGACTAAATCACTGAAGAATTGCATTCTATAGTATACCTGTGTATAGGTCCCTTGATAAAGAAAGAGAAAACAACATTTTATCAGATAGCGACTTCAGTCTAAACTTTGCATTTCTTGTTCATAGTTTAAAAGCCATTTCTTTGGGGGTTCCATGATGACTATCTTTTATTAGTATCAGAAGGAACACATCTTCTTACATAACTGACAACCTGGTCAAAAGGTTTTCAAATGACTATGAAGGGGAAAAAGAAAAGATAACAGGAATAGCAGCTATACAGCTATCATAACTTAAATAGATGACTGATGAATGTGCAGATGTCTGAGTGTGATGTATTTCTTCCAGCATATCTTTTCTACCAGCTTTCACTTAAAACCTTGTGATATGAGAACAAAATAATTTTGTGCTATTTTCCTCAGAGAAGCTTCATTTTTTCCCCTTTTCTTTAAATCTACCCAAATGCTTCCTCAGTCATTATTATTCCCACCTTGGTTCAGTCAATTATTTGTAAGTATTTTGACTTTGGGATCACATAGTTTATAACAAATTATTATAGAATTGTTATTCCCCTTATTACTCTGTCTTCACTGTCAGAGAAAGGCAGTAAGGCATAGTGAAACTTGCAGATTCTAAACCTATAGCTTTGATTAAAAACCTAACATATACTTGTTAGGTCCTAACAGTGGCATTTTACAGAATACTTTAACTTATGTGTTTATTAGTATCTTCATTTCTCAACTGAGGATGGTGATACTAAAAGTACTCACTCTACAGGTACTCATAGAAATATTAAAGCAATGCATGTATGAAGACAAAGAACAGTGTACATGTAGCAGTGTACACTTTTAGCTAATGTTGTTGTGGCTAATAGTAGACTATAAGGTTCTGGAATACAGGAATCCTTGGAGTAGCTGCAGAGAACTGGGGTCAGTAAGTGTTCAGTGAATGTCTCACTCTGTGAGATGTGCTCAGTAAGCAGCAGACTCAGATATATGTGAATAGTTAATGTTTTTAGAACTGATTGAAGCTAATGTGGCTCTTTGAGCTGTAGTGACTCTGAATTTCTCTCCTTGTCATCAGGTTCCTGCCAGGATCTTAAACTGAACTGAAAATGATAATATTTAGTTCATGCTTTCTTTGTCCCTGGCTCTAAGCAGATATTTTTAATACACTTTTTATTCAGTTCTTGAGACAAACCCACGAGGTAAAGCCTACAATTTTCTCCATATAATGCTTAGAGAAATTGAGGCTGGTGGAGGTTAGTAATATATCTAGGTCCATGACAACATAAGTGCCTTAGTTTATGGATGTTGAAGCACATATGCTTCACTACATCATTAAGTCTCTCTGACTTTGGTAAGGTGCCTATCCTATGATTGAAAAATTTAGGTCATCCAAAAATATTTTGGTACTCATTCTACAGAGAAAAGAGCTAGAAGATGAGCTTAGAAGGAAAGGTTCTTGGAAGGGTACAATTCTGAATATATTGGTAGATGAGGCATTGTTTCTCTGAATGATATAAGACAGAGAGCAATCCCTAAAGCTGTTCTGGAGATTACAAGGCAGTCTCACTAAGCTTCACAGTTTTGTGTCATTAAAATACAAAAATAAGTAGTATGGCTCTAAGAACTGGAATAAAATAATAAAAGTATATATTTTATGTAAAAGCATGCCCAGAAAGGCAGTAAATAATGTACATATTTACTTGTGAGAGATCATGAGCATAAGAAGAGAAACACTTCTAATTGGCTGAGGAAAGAAATTGAAAAGGAATAACAAGGAGAATTTGTCCTTGTGTTATTATTATTGGTGAAATTGCTACTACTATTTATCAAGTGCTTCCTGGGTTCATGGTTGCTCTAAGAACATTATTTAATTCTCACAACACCCTTATGAACCTCATGAAATAGGTTTTACTGTCATCCTTATTGTACAGATGAGAAAACCAGAACATGGTGATGTTGAGTAACACATACAAGGACACATCCTTTATACATAATTGATCAGAAAATCTACAATGAGCCATTTGTCCATATAAATAAAAATGTCTGTTAATTTTCAATACGGCAGAGAAGTGCCATAAGAGATAGTGCCAAAGACATAGTGAACAGAAGTGATTATAATTCTACTGTCATGCATTGCATTATTTACCTCAATAAAAATATACAGCAAACTTTCAACTTTTCTTCTTGAAAACTCTACATCCCAGAAGATAATGAAAGGAAATGTAACTAAGTAGCTAAAATATAGAGAAATCTGTAGGTTACAGATGACAGCAAGCTTTTGAAAAAAAATATTTTATCTTGAGCTAATGAGTATATCATAAAGCTAAAATTGTAGGATTTAAGGAAAGGGTTCTTTAAAGCACATAGGTAGGGTTTCATGTCCTTAGGCTCTTAAAGATAGATACCAAAAAGTTTTCTTTTGATAGAAACCTGTGTGTCTTTACTATCTAATCTCCTTTGAGTTGGCCATGTACCTAAGTAAAGGCATGTAAACCAGATATATAAAGTTATAAGAACATACAATGAAAATATTGCTAAGAATGTTCACATCCAAAATGAGCCCAAGACTTGAAAAATGCTTAAGGATTATTAGCAATTTTTAAAAAATATGTGTAGAGCAAGAAGAACAAAAAAATATGAAATTGCTATTAGAATAAAGATTAGGGGTCTTTTCTTGATTTTTAGCATTTTCTTTTTGTAAAAAAGACCTATACACTTACTAATATGGCAAGCAAGCATCACTAAACATACATTAAAGCATAAATAGGGCAAAGGTTCATTAAAAGCATTTGAGGCTGGGGACATAGCTCAGTTAATAAAGTGCTTGGCAAGCAAATTCAATGACCTGAGTTCCATCTCTAGTACTCTAGTACTCTAGTTTCTGGGAGAACCAAACTCAGTTTTCTTTGATGAACTGATACTGGGAATTTCACCCACACTCCAGGACAGATTTCATGGCTCAACACAAAACAAAATCCATATTTGTGTGTGTTTCTTTTATTTTGTTATTGCTTTTTTTTTCCAGTTTTTGAGAATGATCATAAAGTTGGGTAGAGACAAGATATGGGAGGAATTAGGGTAGGAGAAACAATATGACTAAAATATATTCTATGAAATTTAATACATAAGTAGATAAACAAAATAAAAACCAAGTAACTTGATGTGCACTTGTTACCCCAGTTTTGAGGAGGCAGAGAGGCAGATGCCTGGGGTATGCTAGCCAGTAGACTAGGTAAATTGGGAAACCCCGCAGAGGAGCATTTAAAGAAATGCTCAACCTCATTAGCCATTAGGGAAATGCAAATCAAAACAACCCTGAGATTTCACCTTACACCCACCAGAATGGCCAAGATCAAAAACTCAAGTGACAACACATGCTGGAGAGGATGTGGAGAAAGGGGAACCCTTCTCCACTGCTGGTGGGAATGTAAACTTGTACAACCACTCTGGAAATCAATCTGGTGCTTTCTCAGACAACTAGGAATAGCGCTTCCTCAAGATCCAGCCATACCACTCCTAGGCATATATCCAAAAGAGGCTCAAGTACACAAAAAGGACATTTGCTCAACCATGTTTGTAGCAGCTTTATTTGTAATAGCCAGAAGCTGGAAACAGCCCAGATGCCCCTCAACTGAAGAATGGATGCAGAAACTGTGGCACATCTATACAATGGAGTATTACTCAGCAATGAAAAATAAGGAAATCATGAAATTTGCAGGTAAATGGTGGGACCTGGAAAGGATCATCCTGAGTGAGTTGTCCCAGAAGCAAAAAGACACGCATGGTATATATTCACTCATATAAACATACATAGGATAAACCCGCTAAAATCTGTAGTCTAAACAAACTAAGCAAAATAGAGGACCCTAACTAAAATGCTCAATCCCTCTCCTGAAAGACAAAGAGGATGGACATCAGAAGAAGAAGAAAACAGGAAACAACCTAGGAACCTGCTACAGAGGGCCTCTGAAAGCCAGAAGAAGAAAACAGGAAACAACCTTGGAACCTGCCACAGAGGGCCTCTGAAAGCCTCTGCAGTATAGACTGTCAAAGCAGATGCTGAGCCTGATGGACAACTGATGGGCAGCGTGAATGGAATTTTATGTAAGAAGTGGGAAATAGAAAGAGCTGGAGAGGACGGGAACTCCACAAGGAGAGCAACAGAACAAGAAAATATGAACACAGGGAACTTCCCAGAGACTCATACTCCAACCAAGGACTATTCATGGAGATAACCTAGAACCTCTGCACAGATGTAGCCCATGGCAGTTCAGTGTCCAAATGAATTACATAGTAATGGAAAGAGGGACTGCCTCTGACATAATCTGATTGGCCTGCTCTTTGATCACTTCCCCCTGAGGGGGGAGCAGCCTTACCAGGCCACAGAAGATGACAATGCAGCCACTTCTGATGAGAACTGATAGACTAAGATCAGAAAGAAGGAGAGGAGGACCTCCCCTATCAGTGGATTTGGGGAGGGGCATGCATGCAGAAAGGGGAGGGAGAGTGGAATCGGGAGGGGCTTATGGGGGGATACAAAATGAATAAAGTGTAATTAATAAAAGTTAAATAAAAAAAAAACATTGTTTCACATAACAAGTAGATCATGCCTGAGAAATGATGCTTGAATTTGACTTCTGGCACACACACACACACACACACACACACACACACACACACACACACACA
>NW_026591872.1:5716308-5717559 GCF_907164565.1 Psammomys obesus
ACACACACACACACACACACACACACACACACACACACACACACACAGCACCCCCCCACACACAGACAGAACACCCCCTCACACACACATACACAGACAGAGCAGCCCCCACACACACATAATTATGTGCCTGAACACACAGAAATTATACATACACAAAGACATTAGGCTATTCTAAATACATTAATATTCTATATTAGAGGACAGAGAATTTCTGTGGGTTGGACTGAACACCCATTTCGAGACTGTGACACAGATAAATTATGATAGAAAACTGGAGACGATAAACATAGACTTTAGTTTTGAAAATGAGCAGAAAACATATAGGTTTCTTAGGATAGAGTACAAAATATGCGATTAAGGTAGAACAAAATATTTATTATTAAAATGTTTATTAAATACTATTATTATTTAAACATATTATTAAATATTTATTAAATACCAACTTCTAAGTTTGGTATAAACAATGTCATAATGACTTCAATTAGGTTGCTTTTCTGTGGTCTATAACTGTTTGGATTTAGTATATCATAAACTGTTAAGAATTAGTAAATGGCTGGGATACAAAGTAAATAACCTGTGATTAATATAAAAAATAAAAATTACAAAAATAAAAAAACAATGTGTTAATGAAATAAGGTGCTTTAGTAATAATTTTTGTAACCTGCTTATATGTATTTCTCTGAAACTTTTTTTTTGTTATTTGAAAACCAGTTAAATTCACTATTTATAAATACAGGTGACTTTAAGCTCTTTTTGAACAACTATTTGGACACATTCTTGTGTGTGTGTATATGCAAAAAATAAATATAATACAGCATCTTTAATAATAGATAAATTTTATTAATAAAAATAAACTAAATCCTAAAAAAAGAATTAAATAAAAAAATAAGGCTAGAAACTGTGAGAAGAAAGCATAAATTATCTAAAAAGAATTCATGTTAGGTAAATACTTTTAATTTTTGTGAAGTTATTAGATTGACAGATCAAAAAAATCTGGTTATAGTATAAGTAGATATCAGCAAGACATTTGACAAGATCTCTTATGATATGTCTCTGAAAAAGATGGGAAATGTGGGTGTATGTTAGTGAAGATGCGGAAATGTAGGCTGTATGTTATTAATTGTTTGCTATCTGACAGCAGAGATAGCCTTGCAGAAGGGGCTCCAGGGGGATTCTGAAGAGCACTGACCATATTCTGGTCATATATATATATATATATATATATATATATATATATATATATATATA
>NW_026591872.1:5717569-5831696 GCF_907164565.1 Psammomys obesus
TATATATATATATATATATATATATATATATATATATATATATATATTATTAGCTACTGACATGAAAATGAGAATGGATATCTCACCATCTTGCATATTTACAGTAACATGAGAGCATGCTCAGTGGAATTAGAATTCATCAACACCTCCATATTCAAAGAGGAGGAAATAAAATTAGAACAGCTCAAGTGTCTCAACCTAGTCTAACAATACTTCACTTTTCAACTATGTGATTTAAGAGGTTTAATTTATAGAGTATATAGAATACAGTCTAGCCTTAGATTTTATTAAAAAGGCTTAGAGTGGTAGTTAGTAGTGTTGTGAATATGTATCAGCAGTGTCATGTGTCCATCAAAATGGATGATATTAGAGTAGACTGCATTAGTAGAAATAATAGTTAAACAAAGGAGACAGCTCATTATTGTCCATAGCATATAACTGGGGGTATGTTATTCAGGGTGACTTCTAAGAATTTTATTTAAGAGACATCTGTCAACTTCCTGAGAAAGATGTAAACACTGAAAATGTGAAAAAGAATATTAGCAAGTTAGAGAAAAGGTATTGTTCATTTTTTAGGATAAAAACAACCATTTTCCCAATCCTCAAACTTTTTTGTCTGTTTGTTTGTTTGGTTTTTCTTTTTTAAAAAATTCTTTATTAATTACACTTTATTCACTTTGTATCCCTCCTATGGTTCCCTCCCTCCTCCTGTCCTAATCCCTCTCTTCCTCCACCCTCTTGCATGCATGCCCCTCCCCAAGTCCACCGATAGGGGAGGTCTTCTTTTCCTTCCTTCTGATCCTAGTCAATTAGGTCTCATCAGGAGTAGCTGCATTGTCTTCTTCTGTGGTCTGGTAATGCTGCTTCCCCCTTAGGGGGAGGTAATTAAAGAGCAGGCCAATCAATTCATGTCAGAGATAATCCCTGTTCCTATTACAATGGAACCCACTTGGATACTGAACTGCCATGGACTACATCTGTGCAAGGGTCTTAGGTTATCTCCATGCATGGTCCTTGGTTGGAGTATCAATCTCAGGAAAGACCCCTGTGCTCAGATTTTTTCAATCCTCAAATTTTTAAGCCAACATGAACAATCCTTGGGAGACATTATCTACTTTATTCTCTATTGGAATGTATTTGATTGCCAGTGATTGTACAGAAACAACATAATATTTACTGAATTATGTCCACTCATATAAGATTTCCAGACAGTTTCAATGTTTATGTCTTTCTCAGGAAGTTGACAAAGAAGTAATGTTTTGTTTGTGTCTTTTATACATCCATGTTGTATGATTACAAAGCCAGTGGATCAAACTGAGAAATGTGATGCGTTTTTTAAAGAACAAAATCATAACTAGGAAACTAATCTTCATCATACAAAAGAAACACACCAAAAGAGAGATGAGCATGATAGGGGAAAGGAGGGTAGAGCAGAAATATATGAGTTTGGAATATGAATTCATTATCTGGCTTAAGTGAAACTTTGAATGCAAACTACTCTCATAGCATTTTCTATCATTCCTCTTTTTATTTTAATTAAAACTCTAGCATTTTTCACTCAATATATTATACAATTTGAGAAAAATGTTCAAATAGTAAGGACTAAAAAGTAAACTACTACCACAAAGAAAAAAAAAAGACATCTGATAAGCTCCCACCTATTTCTTAACCATCAGTCTTAGGAATATCCTGAGAGCTTGTCAAATGACTGGTTGTTGTCCAGCAACTTATTACTCTTTTTAGCCACATGGCTTTCTTCTTGCCCTTAGTCTCAGTGAAATGAGAGAATAAGTGTTTGGGTTTGTTAAAATCCTTGAACTGAGATCAACTGGGTTAATCAAATCCCTTTTAAAGGCTTTGGAACCTAGTACCACCATGAATTAAAACAGTTAGTAATGAGACAAACAGGTGAAGGAATAAGGTGATAGGTATTAACAGGTACATGTGAAATCCTCTAGTGAGGTGAAAGTAGATACTGTACTAGACAAAAGAAATGGAGCCAATGCCAAGAAAAAAGATACTGGACAAAGAAAAGAGTAACAACAACATCTCTCTGTCTATTAATGACCCAGATCTATATGCCTATAAACTTTGTCCTTTCTTTGTGTTTTGACCAGTGTTTCCAGAGTTTCCAGGGACTAATATCAAATTGAAAATGTGTGGTTTTAAGGGAAATCTGAATGATCTCTGCTCCTTGAATCCAGAGAAGTTAATAAGACTAAGGATGCATTGAGCCTTAGATTTTACATTCCAAGATCAGTGGAGTGTGCTTTAGTGAAGATGTGAGAGGAGTTTTATTTGGCAAGCCCCTAAACTTAGATAAGGTATAATAATGAGTGTATTCTAAGTGGCAGAGTTTGGTTCAAATAGAATCTTCAAGTAGTTGTCTGAGGTAGAATGGAATATTTTAGTTATTAGTCAATACCCTCACTGGAGATACATAAACCGAAGCAGTCAACCACTTAGTAGGGATAATAATGCCATCTTTCAAATGTAAAATGTTTTACAGTGTATGAGGGACTTTACATTATACTAGTTTGTTCTTTTTAACATGATCGTAGTAGGCAATTTTGAGGGTGTGCTAGGGATGGAAGCCAGGGACTTAAGTGCTTGTCTCAGGGCTAGAAGGCATTTTATATTTATTTTTAAAAACGAGAAAGCTAAGGCTCTAAGAGGTTTTATTATCCATGTCCTGCATGAGATACTATGCACTCATTCTTACCTTTTATTGCACAAGCATGAAATGAATTATTTTTTCAAGGATAAATTTGGAAAGCTTAAGTTAATCAGGCCAGTAAGACTTCAAAGTATATTTAAATCATTTTCTGATGCTGAATATATTTTCAGATAGACTAAACTCGCTTTCAACTCAGTATTACATGAAAACATATGTTTGTCTCTACATCTTAGGAAACTGAGACTAATTACTACATTGTTGCACAGATACAGAAGGTCCGTGGGTGCAATTTGTACAATGATGCCTAGATGTACATTTCTCGATTTGGCTGAGCCTGTCTCAATTCTCTTTCCAGACTTTCTAGGGGAAGTTCTGTTTAGCTCTGGGGTACACAGCTAAACATAATTCTCAACAAAGTATTATAGAATGGCAGAGAAACACTTAACATACTTAGTCATCAGGGAAATGAAAATAAAAAAGACTCTGAGATTCCATCTTCTGTCCATCAGAATAGCTAAGATCAAAAACTCAAGTGACAGTACATGCTGGCAAGTATGTGAAGAAAGGAGAACCCCCCTCCATTGCTGGTGGGAAAATAAACTTCTACAACCACTTTGGAAATCAATCTGGCTCTTTCTCAGAAAATTAGAAATAGTGCTACCTCATGAACCAGTTATACCACTCCTGGGCATATATCTGAAAGAGGCTCAAGTATACAACAAGGACTTTCCTCAACCATGTTTGTAGCAGCTGTATTCATAATAGACAGAGTCTGGAAACAACCCAGATGTCCCTCAATTTAGGAATGGATACAGAAATTTTGGTACATTTACATAATGGAATACTACTCAGCAATTAAAAACAAAGAAATCATGAAATTTGTGGGCAAATGGATGAAACTAGAAAAGATCATCCTAAGTGAGGTATCCCAGAAGTAGAAAGAACACCCGGTATTTACTCATTTATAAGTGGATATTAGCCATATAATGTAGGATACTAATAACCATACTAAAATCTACAAACCTAAAGAAGCTAAACAACAGGGAGAACCCTAGGGAGGATGGTTAATTCTCATTCAGAACGGCAAATAGTATAAACATGAGAAGTGGTGCAAGAGAGGGGGGAAGATGGGAACCTATCACAAATGTCCTCTGAAAGGCTTCACCCAACAGGGGATCAAAGCAGATGCAAAGGCTCAGCCAAACTTTGGGCAGAGTGCAGGGAATCTTCTGTAAGAAGGAAGGATAGAAAGACTTGGAGAAGACAGGAGCTCCACAAGGAGACTAACAAAGCCAAAAATCTGAGCCCAGGAGGTTCTGTACAGACTGAGGCAACAACCAAGAACCATGCATGTAGAGGACATAGAACACAACATAACTGATTTTTCATGTCAAGACTATAGTGACAACTCAGATCATTGCTTCATTTCATTTTTGGTGTATGTCTGAAAATGAGGTTTTTGTGCATCTGGGATTTCATCTTTATAGGCGAATCTGCTTTGGTCCTTGTCTGGGAATGTGCCTGAATCATTAGTAAAGAGATCTGCTCTTTTACCCATACACCTGGTTGTGTATAATAGTGCATATCTGTTCTTTTCTCCAGATAACTATGGTGTACAAATTCCTGTAATCAGTGGAGTCATCCTCTGTAAGTGTTCAAGTTTAGTGGTGGTGAATAATAAAATTAAGTACCTGGTTTCCAACGGTATGTTGCTGTTCAAGACCCAGCTGTTATGCAGATGAACTGAATCCTGTGTGCTGGTTGGAGGAGCAGGAGCAGCTGGGCTGGGCTGGCTGCGGGTAGTCATAGATCTTCTTTGAAGAGAGTCCACTGTAGGAGGTGGTTTCCTGGCACAGGTGCAGGCATGCGGAGGAGGTGGCGGTGGTGGGAGGGGTCTGAAGGTAAACTGGTTGTGTGGGCTGCTTTGCATGTCTAAAATCGAGAGAAAAAGTGGCAAAATAGACTTACTTTCCTACTTTGGTACTTTGGGAATACAGCATGACAGACTTACTATGATTTCAGATAATGTAACTTGTGGGGTGGGGAGAAAGTTTGAAGTTCAGTCTACCTGTAAAAATATCACTTAACTTACGAAAGCACGTACAGCAAGCTTATGAAATGCAAAACATCCACAGATGCATTTACATGTAAATTCCTTAGGAATATACCAGCTAAAAGTAATGAGGCCGCCTCACACAATTTGTCATAGTTTCTGCTACCGAACAAACAAATCATCACGAGATATAAAGATACAGAACAGAAGGTAGCTCACTTCCATCAGTTACAAAAAAAAAAAAAAAAAAATCTCACTTCAAAAAATAATAGTGAGATGCACAAATTCTTAGGGAGGAAAATCATTCCACTCTTCAGATAAAAATATAAGGTCACCTTCTGACTCACCTCAGGAAAGGATGATAGCCTGCCTACACAGAAGTAAATCCATATTTCAGAAAAACAGTTCACAAGTGTGTAAATTCCACTGTGTGGAACTAATCTCTCCAGTAGCTCAACACCTCAGAGTGCTCCTTGTAAAAGGAAGGCTAAGAAGACTTTGTTCTGGTTACTGTATACATTTCCATGGCCATGTAGAGCAAAGTTGGCACACATTGGCCTTTGCCACACCTTTTAGGGAGCGCTGCTAAATTAGTAGCAGCTTAGGTAGCAGTGGAGAAACTTTTTTTTCCTGTTTGTTTGCAGAGGGGGCAGATTAGACAGCAGTCCTCAGACTCCTGATGCTGCTATTGTTTGGTATTTTTCCACTGCTGTCCCAGTAGGCACATATCAAGACAGGAGAAATTTCCCAATTAAAGCCCCTTGAAAAGAAATCACTATTGTAGTAGATAGCCACTTCTCTTTCACAGGAGAAACATAATAATGTCAAGTGATTGCTTGTAACGCCAGCACATTCTGAATAAACTTTGTAGATGGCATGGCTTTGTCCCACCTCACCAATGACAGAGTTGAAAAGCAGAAAAATGCCAAAGGCTTTCAGTTCCTAATAGATGGCTCAGCTGGTGTGTTCTGAGACCCACTTTGCAATGACTGATCAGGGGAAAAAAAATCAGTTCTTTCAATCCTTCCTTTTCAGACATGAATTTTAAAGACACTGGCTTGGTTTTCATACTAAGAAAAAACACATTACTATCCCAGAAGAAAGACTATGAAAAATTCTTGGCTAGAATTTTTAGTACAGGTGGTTCCCCTTTTAAATAAACTCAATGTATAAAAATATGAATCATACAAAAGACAAATAAGGTAAGGAGTGGTGATTACTTTATTAACATATTCCATTAGGTGTTCAGTTATCCTTATATATTTAAAACAATACATGAAATTCTTAAATTATTCCAGTACTCTATGTTCAGCTCAAAACCCATAATCCCTAAAACATTGTAATTAGTACTTACCATTACATTAATATTTGTTAACTTTGCTATTCATACTCAAAATCATAGTCAATAATATGCTTTGCCTTGTTTGGTCCCAAGGAAGCATAAAGTGCTTGGGCACAAAGTACCTGGGAGTGACTTTCATTTCCCAGATGGGAAATTTGGGAAAATTTGTCTAGAAACCAAAGCAAATTACTAGTTTAACCATGAGTATGTAGAACTCATATATGACTCTATGGCTAGTACCCTGGTATAGATTTCTTTAATACAGTTATTTTTTTTTCCTATGGTTCACAGGCACAGAATCTTCTACATTTTCTAAACATTTCATTTATGTTTGTGTGTCTGCTTTCTTCTACTGTAACTCCTAAAACACAGAATGGAAAGCAGTGTGTGACATGGTGCTATAAAAGAGCACAGATTTTGGAGGAATGGAAAACTTGGCTTGGAGTTTAGTTTCATTCATGCTGAAACTTTAACCCTTCCCTTACACTATGGAGATTATGTTTTACAAAATATCCTTTTTGTCTAATTTGGTTGCTATAAAATGGGGGTGAAGATAATATGCTGATGACTATTTGCTGACTATCATAGAAGGAGATGTTTGAGACTGAAAAGAAAACAAAGATTTTGTAGTTTTTTTTTTTTTTTCCCTCCACAAGAGGAACCCAAGGCCCAAAGAGTTGAAATGACTTGCTTGGTCACTCAGTGCCTTAGTTTCTTTTGATATGATAAAATAATATGATAAAAGCAATGTAATGGAGAAATGTTTAACTTACTGCTTGTGGTGGTTTGCATAAGAATGGCTCTCATGGACTCAAGTGTTTGTGTGCTTGGCCCATAGGGATTCCACTAATAGGAGATGTGGCCTTGTTGTAGATGTGGCCTTGACGGAGGAAGTATGTCACTTGAGTGGAGGCTTTGAGGTCTCCTATGTTCAAGCTCTGACCAGTGTTACACACTGTCTCCTTCTGCTCCCTGCAGACAAAGGTGTAGAAATCTCAGTATTCCTAGCACCATGTCTGCCTGCCCGCTGCCATGGTTTCCATCATAATAAGAATGGACTAGGTTATTTTCTATTTTCTTCTTCTTCTGATGTCCTTCATCTTTGCATTTCAGGATGGGGATTGAGCGTTTTAGTCAGGGTCCTCTCTATTAGTTTTTTTAGATGTCCAGATTTTAGTAGGTTTATCCTATGTTATATGTCTATATGAGTGAGTATATACCGTGTGTGTCTTTCTGCTTCTGAGACAGCTCACTTAGGATGATCCTTTCCAGGTCCCACCATTTACCTGCAAATTTCATGAGTTCCTTTTTTTTCATTGCTGAGTAATATTCCATTGTGTAGATGTACCATAATTTTTGCATCCATTCTTCAGTTGAAGGGCATCTGGGCTGTTTCCAGCTTCTGGCTATTACAAATAAAGCTGCTACAAACATGGTTGAGCAAATGTCCTTATTGTGTACTTGAGCCTCTTTTGGTTATATGCCCAGAAGAAGAAGAAAACGGGAAACAATCTAGAAACCTGCCACAGAGGGCCTCTGAAAGTCTCTGCCGTGCACACTATCAAAGCAGATGCTGAGACTTATGGCCAACTGTTGGGCAGAGTGCATGGAATCTTATGTAAGAAGTGGGAAATAGTAAGATCTCGAGACGACAGGAACTCCACAAGGAGAACAACAGAACCAGAAAATTTGAACACAGAGGTCTTCCCAGAGACTCATACTCCAACCAAGTACCAGGCATGGAGATAACCTAGAACCCCTGCACAGATGTAGCCCATGGCAGTTCAGTGTCCAAGTAAGTTCCATAGTAATGGGAAGAGGGACTGCCTCTGACATCAACTGATTGGCCTGCTCTTTGATCACCTCCCCCTGAGGGAGGAGCAGCCTTACCAGGCCAGAGAAGATGACAATGCAACCACACCTGATGTGATCTTATAGACTAAGATCAGAAGGAAGAAGAGGAGGACCTCCCCTATCAGTGGACTTGGGGAGGGGCATGTGTGAAGAAGAGGGAGAGAGAGTGGGAGCAGGAGGGGAGGAGGGAGAGGCTTATGGGGGGATACAAAGTGAGTAAAGTGTAATTAATGAAATAAAATTAAATTAAAAAATTAAAATAAAAATGTAAATAAAAATATACCAATTAAAACAACGACAACAACAAAAAGAATGGACTAATCCTCTGAAACTGTAAGCCAGCCCCAATTAAATGCTTTCTTTTATAAGAATTGCCTTGGTCATGGTGTCTCTTCACAGTAATGAAACACTGACTAAGAGACAGTTAAAAGAACAACCAACTGTCATGGGGAAGTCAAGGGAGCAGGAGCTTGATGTATTTGATTACATCACATGAGAAAACAGAGAGGACTGAATGCAAGCTATAGCCCAGCTTGATTTTTCCATTTTATTTAGTTCACAATTCCCTGCCTTGGTAATTAAGATGCCATTTCCCACATTAGTCAACATGCAATCAAGAGTATTCCCCATAGGCATGGCCGGAGGCTCCTCTCCAGGGAGAATCTAGAATTTTTCAAGTTGAGAATTAGTACTCACCATCACATTAAACTGTTATGATTTTGCCTGTGAGATGATTCCTTATTTAGTACTCTTTCTATTACATTACTTTGGAAAACAAATATGATTCTTTTCTCTAATTTTAACATTTACTGTTCTTAATATAAGTTTATCCTTTGCAGTTGCTATACCATGGCATTTATTTGATATAATGTGTTTTGTCTTTTCTCTTATAATAAAATATGTATTTCTTAGTGAAGTGTCATTTTCTACTTCTTTTATATGTCATAAAGCATCAAGTGCAGCACTACTATAAAGCAAAGCCCCAGAATATTAACTGATAGAAATGATTTTGATTCATTCATGGGCTTTAAAGAATTTCCATTAGTGTTTTCATTGTTTATCATTCTGGTCCATATCTCCTGAATATCTAGTTGATTGTTCATAGGCAGGTATGTTTCTTCATTGAGTCTTTTCTTTGGATTCTAAGGAAAAAAAATACCATCTAAAAGGAGGCATTTTAAACAATTTACACACTGTGTTAAGAATAATACTGACAATGTACAGACTTGGCATCAATGATGTAAAGAAAAAGAAGCCATTCTGGTTGTTTACTGTCAAAAAAATGTTTATTTTAGTGTTCATATTTAGAACACATCAAAACAAACACGATAACCACTAGTCTATGTTTTAGATATTTATTTTTAGAAAGTTATTCAGAAGAAAGTTCCCATTCAGTAGTGTTGTTCAAAGCAAAAATCATTTAAGATTATCTTGGTTTATTGTTTGGTGAATTTCCTTTATATGTTAAGTCACCTATTAAGAATAATAGTAAAACTATAGTTAATTTAAAAGTACAACCATGAAATTATAATACTTATGCTGCAAGTAGAATTTCTACGTACACTCACTTTAATAATATATATATACATGTACATGCATGTATAATTAAATATGCATATTTAAGTGCATATACTACATGAATGTATTAATTAATTTTACTATGTATTTTCAGTCCCACATTTTATATGCAGAGACTTTCTTAATGTTAATAAAAACATTTTCTTTAAATGATTTCATAGTATTGGGATGTTTTCCTTAGTAGCCTACATGCAGAGCTTAACCTACATGAAATGCAAATGATTTCAGATTCATTCTTTTTTTTTTTTTTTCATCTCAGGAAAAAGACAGGCAATGAACTTGCTCCCTCCAAATGAAACAATTTAACCCTTGGGCTTCATGAAATGGGATTTCCCAACATTAAACAGTAATGAAAAATACATTAGTGTTCAATGTCAGGAGCTCTACAACACTAATTCCATCAGCTTGGAGTCACATGCACTTACTTCTAGATGTTTCTGGCAACCGTACAGTATAGTGCCCAAGAGCAATAAGTTAAATAGGGGGAGGTGTGGAGGCAAGGCCAGGTTTTATGCAAATATCAATGTCCAGACATGCTTTTAAAGTTTTTTTGAAAGTAAATTAAGTTTTTGGATGTCAAAGTCTAATTCATATAATGTACTTGTAAATGAGGTAATTTCAGGTCTGAGCTTTTAAAATAACTTGGTAAAATAAATCTCTCAATGGGGAAATTACTCCAAACTATAAATATAAGATATTTTAGGTGTGACAGAGTAGTTGGTAGGGGTATGTTGTTTCAAACAGCACTACCTTTTTATACCTTTTTATCTAAAAGGTAAGAAAGTTATATATATCTTCCCCCACCCATTCTGCAGAAGATGTTTAATATGGATCATATCTGGATAGACTTTGAACAGAAATTACAATAGCTCTGCCAGAATGCCTTGCCTTTTAAATGTTATTAACATACACAGTGTGTTTTACTACAAGGAATAGCATGCATTTCTAAAATTTATTACACTATGAAATACACATGTGAAAATTCTTGAAAAATTATGTTGGCACATGGGATAGCTAATGTCAGTTGTCAGCTTGACAAGATTTAGAACCATGGGACAGACAGGAGAGTGGACAATCTGTGAAGTTATCTACATTAAGTTATTTATGGAAGGAAGAGCCACTCTGATGTAGGTGACATTTTCTAGACTTGGTCTCTGTTCTGCATGAAAATTGAAAAAGGAGCTGAGATAAATTATTTATTGTTCTATAATTCCTGACTGTGGAAAGCAGTATGCCCAACCACCTTCTAATTGTACTTCTGTGACTTTCTTATTATGATAGAGTATATCTCTGGACCTGTTAGACAATAATCCCTTTCAAAGTTGTTTCTGTCTGGTATTCATTCTGTCATGGCAACAGAACTAATACAGAGCACAATAGACCCAAAATATCAATGACATATTTAAGAAAAAGGACTTAGTAAGAGCACCAGTATAGTTTTATAATATCAGCAATTAACAAATAAATGAATGCCAAACCAAGTATGACATTTTACATTCAAAAATGTTTGATGTGCACTACACTGCCATGGAATACATCTGTGCAGGGGTTCTAGGTTATCTCCATGAATGGTACTTGGTTGGAGTATGAGTCTCTGGAAAGACCCCTGTGCCCAGATTTTCTGGTTCTCTTGCTCTCCTTGTGGGGTTCATCGACTCTCCAGATCTTATTATTTCCCACTTCTTACATAAGATTCCTTGCAATTTGCCCAACAGTTGACCATAACTCTCAGTGTCTGCTTTGATAGTCTGCAGGGCAGAGCATTTCTGTGGAAGGTTCCTAGGTTGTTTCCTGTTTTCTTCTTCTTCTGATGTACTTCCTCTTTGCCTTTTGGGATGAGGATTGAGCATTTTAGTCAGGGTTCTCTCTCTTGATTAGTTTCTTTAGATGTACAGATTTTAATAGGTTTATCCTATAATACATGTCTATATGAGTGAGTATATACCATGTGTGTCTTTCTGCTTCTGGGACTGCTCACTCAGGATGATCCTTTCCAGGTCCCATCATTTACCTACAAATTTTATAATTTCCTTATTTTTCATTGCTGAGTAATATTCCATTGTGTATATGTGCCACAATTTCTGCATCCATTCTCCAGTTGAGGGGCATCTGGGGTGTTTCCAGCTTCTGGCTATTACAAATAAAGTTGCTACAAACATGGTTGAGCAAATGTCCTTATTGTGTACTTGAGCCTCTTTTGGATATATGCCTAGGAGTGGTATGGCTGGATCATGAGGAAGCGCTATTCCTAGTTGTCTGAGAAAACACCAGACTGATTTCCAGAGTGGTTGTACAAGTCTACATTCCCACCATCAGTGCAGGAGGTTCCCCTTTCTCCTCAACTTCTTCAACATGTGTTGTCAGTTGAGTTTTTTATCTTGGCCATTCTGATGGGTGTAAGGTAAAATCTCAGGGTCATTTTGATTTGCATTTCCCTGATGGCTAATGATGTTGAGCATTTCTTTAAGTGTTTCTCTGCCATTCTATATTCCTCTACAAAGAATTCTCTGTTTAGCTCTGTTCCCCGTTTTTTAATTGGATTATTTGGTTTGCTGCTTTTCAGCTTCATGAGGTCCCATTTATTGATTGTTGCTCTTAGAGCCTGTGATGTTGGTGTTTTGTTCAGGAAGTTGTCTCCTGTACCACTACAAGGTTGGAACTCCTCCCTTCTTATCTTACCCTAGCCTATCAGGCCTCATCAGGACTGGCTGCATTGTCTTCCTCTGTGTCCAGTGAAGGTTGCACCCCCACAGGGAGTTGATCAAAGAGACAGCCACTGAGTTCATGGCAGAGACAGCCCCTGCTTCCCTTCTACTCTCTGAAGTAATAATTAGAAAACGATATCAGAAGATGGAAATATTTCTCATGCTTATGGCTTGGCAGGATTAACATAGTAAAAATTGGCCGTCTTACCAAAAGCCATCTGCAGATTTAATCCAATTCCTATCAAATCACCAATGCAATTTTTATAGAACTTGAAAGAAAAATTCTCAGCTTCATATGGGATAGCAAGAAACCCAGAATCGTTAAAACAATCCTCTACAATAAAAGATCTTCTGGAGGTATCTCCATTCCTGATCTCAAGCTGTATTGTAGAGCAACAATATAAAACTACATGGTTCTGGCAGAGAAACCAACTGGTGGATCAATGGAATCTAATAGAAAACCCTGAAAAATATCCATACACTTTTAGACAACTGATTTTTTGACAAAGATGCCAAAACCATTCAATGGAAAAAAGACAGAAGCTTCAACAAATGGTGCTGGCCTAACAGGATACATACATGTAGAAAAATTCAAATACATCCATACTTATCACCTTGAACAAAACTAAAGTCCAAGTGGAGCAAAGACATCAACATAAAACCAGACACACTAAATCTGTTAAAAGAAAAATTTGGGAAGAGCCTTGAACTCATTGGCACAGGAGACAACTTCCAGAACAAAACACCAACAGTACAGGCTCTAAGAGCAACAATCAACAAATGGGACTTCATGAAACTGAAATGCTTCTATAAAGCAAAGGACACTGTTGTCAGAAGAAAATGTCAGCCTATAGCTGAAGTATCCTCACCAATACTCAACTTCCTTATTCATCAGGGAAATGGAAATCAAAATGACCCTGAGATTTCAGTTTACACCCATCAGAATCACTAAGATTAAAAACTCAAGTGACAACACATGCTTGAAAGGTTGTGGAGAAAGTGGAACCCATTGCTTGTGGGAATGTAAACTTGCACTACCACTTTGGAAATCAATCTGGAGTTTTCTCAGACAATTAGGAATAGCACTTCCTCAAGATCCAGCTATACAACTCCTAGGCATATATCCAAAAGATGCTCAAGTATACAACAAGGACATTTGCTCAACCATGTTTGTAGGAGCTTTATTTGTAATAGCCAGAAGCTGGAAACAACCCAGATGCCCCTCGGTTGAGGAATGGATACAGAACTTGAGGTATATCGCCACAATGGAATATTACTCAGCAATAAAAAACAAGGACATCGTGAAATTTGCAGGCAAATGGTGGGAACTGGAAAAGGTCATCCTAAGTGAGGTATCCCAGAAGCAGAAAGACACACAGGATATATACTCACTCATAAGTGGATATTAGATACATAATATAAGATAAAAATACTAAAATCTGTACACCTAAAGAAACTAATCAAGAAGTGTACACCTAAAGATACTAATCAAGAAGGAGGACTCCGGCTAAGGTGCTCAATCCCCATTCAGATAGGCAAAAAGTATGGACATCAGAAGAGAGAGAAAATCGGGAACAGGACAGGAGCCTAACACAAAGGGCCCCTGAAAGGCTCTACCCTGCAGGGTATCAGAGCAGATGCTGAGACTTATAGCCAAACTTTGGGCAGAGTGCAGGGAATCTTATGAAAGAAAGGGGAGATAGTAAGACCTGGAGAAGACAAGTCTTCCACAACGAGGGCAATAGAACCAAAAAATCTGGACACAAGGGTTTTTTTTCTGAGACTAATACTCCAAACAAAGGTCATTCATGGAGATAACCTAGAACCCCTGCACAGATATAGCCCATGGCATTTCAGTGTACAAGTGGGTTCCACAGTAATGGGAACATGAACTGACATGAACTGATTGGCCTGCTCTTTGATCACCTCCCCTGAGGGGGGATCAGCCTTACCAGGCCACAGTGGAAGACAATGCAGCCACTCCTGATGAGAGCTGATAGACTAGGATCAGAAGGAATGAGAGGAGGACCTCCTCTATCAGTGGACTTGGGGAGGGACATGTGTGGAGAAGGGGAAGGGAGGGTGGGGTTGGGAGGGGAGGATGGAAGGAGCTACAGGGGGGATACAAAGTGAATAAAATGTAATTTAAAAACGAAAAAGAAAAAAAGAGGTCATGAATTTGAAGAGGAGGGTATATGATATGGTTTAGAGAGATTCTTTAATCTCTCTAGAAGGGAGAAATATAATTATAATATAATCTCAAAAAGTTCTAATGTTTATATATGTGTATAGGCATGTGTATGGGTCAGATGCATACAACAACAGAAAGATGCAAGTGAGTAGAAACAGAATAATTCACAATTAAGGCAGATGCCTGGAGGAGAAGTGTCACAAATGCTCTGGAGTCAGGCTACCAATAAATTACAATGCTTTAAATTTTACATTAGCTCAATTTCGTTCTGGATTAATGAACTCTGAATTTTCCTCCAGATCTTTGACACCATTCAGTGTCTTTGAAATGGTAAAGCATACATCTCTTAAGACTTTGTATGATCCTCTCATTAACCTGTCAAGAAAGATAGTATAAATTGGTTATTTTCGTTAGTTGTGTGCTGGTCTTTGTCATAACCATAATTAAAAATGATGGGTGATGTTGAAGTATCTCCCATCATTTGAAATTATTATGCTGAAACTCATTTTGTACTCTCAGCTCTCTTGTGTTTACCTTCAAAGCAAGAAATCAACCTCCAGAAAGTTAGTATGTATGTCTAATTGGGTTCCTTTCCTGTTAATCAGATAAGCTTTAGAAGGAAAAAAAAAATCAGTGAAAAATTGACCAAACAGCATTCTCCCAGTCCAATTTCCTCTGCTTTTTCTGTTGTGCACACTGAATTGCTTTTACATCATGGAATCACCCAACCTTAGGCATAATAGTCAACATTTTGTCTGTAAGTGGCTTTTTGCTAAATTAATCAACCCTTCAATTTAGATTAAGATGATTCAACTTGGAATTTATGACCAAGAAAAAAGAAAGAGTTGTAATATGTGTTGTTTTGCTTAAATTACTGAAGTAGTAAAATTACTTAATTTTTATGGTGGTGAAAAATAGAATACAACTTTGTTTATATTTTCAAACTATTTTGACAATTTTAAAGACTGGTTTTGGGGAAATCCAAGATGGCTGTGCTGAGAGGATACTGTGTCAGACAAGCAGGACAGCAGTGATTGCATAACAACCAACAGGCTGAACTCTGGGTCATAAAACACCAGCAATTGTGTTTCCCAGGTTAAAGAAAATCCCATGGTGTAGAAAGCAATCAGTTCCACTCTCAGGTCTCCCAGCTAAATCCTGGAAGAGTAACTGGGTCCCAGCAGGTGCTTGATTACCAGCCCAGAGCCACATACCTGCATCCTGTACTCACCATCCCAGACTGAACTGTGGACCCCAAAACACCATACACTGAGACTCCCTGTCAGGAGGAAACTCCACGGTGGTGGAAATATCAGGTCTTGCCTCAGGACACCCAGCTCAGGAAAAGTAACTAGACTCTTGGAGGCTCCAGACTCTAACCTCTTGCTGCATGCAAGAGTGCTATGCTCATCTCCCACTGATTACTGCTTGGGTACTGGAACATAGAGCTCCAACATGAGACATATAGAAGCCTTGGATCCACAGGTTCAGCCCCAGACACTGCCCCAAGGCACAACCTATCTACCTAGCTAAACTGAAGAAACTATGAGGCTCTCTGCCTCTTCAAGGGGTCTGTGCCCAGCAAACACAGTGTAAGAGCAGCAGCAGCAGCCCACTAAATTCAGAAGAGGTAACACAGGGGCAGGGAAGCTGTCTCCAGGACTTCTGCTGGTGAGAGGAGACCCCTCCCCCGACTACCAAAGTCCACAGTTGGCACACAGGTCCATATACCAAAGGTGAGCTATGGCAATTCCTGGGAAGCACTGGCCATTCGATGACCATACCCAAAAAGCTGAGGAGACCTCCTTCAGGAACAACCATCTTTCTGCCAAGGGGATTCTACCCACACTAGGATTCCAGGAGGTACCAGAAACTAAGAGTCAATACTTGAATTAGCCAGATGGGTAGAGGTCAGCGTAAAAACACAGCCAACAAGCCAAAATAATATGACATCTCCAGAACCCAGTTATTCAGAAGCAAGTAGCCCTGGACACCCTATCTTAAATGAATTCCAAGAAGATGACCTTACATCTATGCTTATGAAGAGGTCAATAGAGTAAAAAAATAAAATGTGTAAAGAATTAGAGGAAGACGATGTCAAACAGATTATGACCATCCATAAAGAAATGGAGGAGAAGAAAGTCAAACAGAGTATGACATCCATAAAGAAATACAGGAAGATGCCACCAAACAGTTGTGTTCTTCAGAGAGGAAATAATTAAGTCACTGAAAGAAATCAAAGAAACAGAAGAATATTCAAACAAACAGGTGAAGGAATTGAAGGAAAAACAGGAAAATACAGTTGTACAAGTGAAGGAAATCAACAAAATGGCTCAGGATCTGAAGATAGAATTGGAAAAATTAAAGAAAATACAAACAGAGGAAATCATGGAGAAGGAAACAGGAACTACAGAGATAAGCATAACCAACAGATTAAAAGAGATAGAAGATAGAATGTCAGGTGTGGAAGATGCAATGGAAGATATCGAAAGATCTGTCAAAGAAAATGTTAAATCTAAAAATGTTAAATCTAAAAAATTCCTGACACACATCATCCAAGAAATCTAAGAAAACATGAAAAGAAAAACAAAAACAAACAAACTAAGTATAATAGGAATAGAAGAAAAAGAATATTCCCATCTCCAAGGCTCAGAAAATATTTTCAACAAAATCATAGAAGAAAATTTCCCCAATTTAAAGGAGAGGCCTACAAAAGGCCTACAGAACACCTAATAAATTAGACTAGAAAATAAAATCCTCTTGCCACATAATAATCAAAACAGTAAGTATAAAGAACAAATTAAAAATACTAAAAGCAGCAAGGGGAAAAGGCCAAGTAATGTATAATGGCAAAACCATCAAAATCACACCTGACTTCTCAACAGACTATGACAACCACAAGAGCCTCATGCAGACTGTTAAGAGAACAGAGATGTCAGCCAAAGCTACTATACCCAGCAAAACTCTCAGTCATCATAGATGGAGAAAACAAGATATTCAATGACAAAAACAAATTTAAACAATACCGACCCACAAATCCAGTATTACAGAAGATACTAGAAAGAAAAATACAACCCAGAAAAGCTAACTACATTCAGGAAAACACAGGAAACAAATAACCTCACTGCAGCAAAAATAAAAGTAGCAGAGCACACAAACACACTACAACAACCAACAGCAAAATCAAAGCATCTAACAGCCACTGGTCATTAATATCCCTTAGCATCAGGGGACCCAAACAGAAAAGAATTTACCTTCTCAGCACCTCATGGAACCTCCTCCAAATTCGACCATATAGTTGGTCACAAAGCAAGCCTCAACAGATACAAGAATATTGAAATAATCCCTTGTATCCTATCTGATAACCATGGACTGAAGCTGGACCTCAACAACAACAGAAATAGTAAAAAGCCTACACTCATATGAAAAGTGAACAACTTGGTACTCAATGACAGCTGGGTCATGGAAGAAATAAAGAAATTAAAGGCTTCCTAGAATTCAATGAAAATGAAGGTCCAACATTGTGTCTATGGGACACAATGAAAGAAGTGCTAAGAGGAAACTTCATAGCACTAAGTACCTTCAAGAAGAAATTCAAAACATTTCATACAAGTAACTTAACAGCTCACCAGAAAGCCCTAGGGAAAAAAAGAAGCAGACACACCCAAGAGGAGTAGATGGCTGGCCGTAATCAAAATCAGGGCTGAAATCAATAAATTTGAAACAAATAAAATAATTCAAAGAATCAGTGAAAAAAAGAGCTGGTTCTTTGAGAAAATCAAGAAGATAGACAAATCCTTATCCAAATTAACTAAAAGGCAGAGAGAAACTATGCAAATAAAAAAAATCAGAAAAGAAAAGGGAGATATAACAACAGATACCAAGGAAATCCAAACAAACATTTGGTCTTACTTCAAAAGCCTATATGCCACAAAATTTGAAAATATGAATGAAATGGACACTTTTCTAGATCAATTCTACTTACCAAAGCTGAATTAAAACCAGGTAAATAAATTAAATAGTCCTATATCCCCCAATGAAATAGAAGTTGTCATCAAAAGTCTCCCCCCACCCCCCAAAAAAAACTCCCAGTGCCAGATGGTTTGGGCACAAAATTCTAACAGACCTTTATTGTCCAAGTGTGTTACATAGTAATGGGAAGAGGGACTGCCTCTTACATAGTCTAATTAGCCTGCTCTTTGATCACCTCCCCCTGAGAGGGGAGCAGCCTTACCAGGCCACAGAAAATGGCAATGCAGCCACTCCTGATAAGATCTGATAGACTAAGATCAGAAGGAAGGAGAGGAGGACCTCCCCTATCAGTGGACTTGGGGAGGGGCATGCGTGAAGAAGGGGGAGAGAGAGTGGGAGCAGGAGGGGAGGAGGGAGAGGCTTATGGGGGGATCGGGAGGGGAGGAGGGAGGGGCTTATAGGAGGATACAAAGTGAATAAAGTGTAATTAATAAAAAAATAAAATAATAATAAAAAAGAAGAGCTATGTCCAATTCTCTTCAAACTATTCCACAAAATAGAAACAGAAGGAATATTCCCAACCTCATTCTATGAACCCACAGTCACTTTGGTACCTAAACCTCACAAAGACCCAAAAAAGAAAGAGAATTTCAGGATACTCTCCCTTATGAACTTTGATGCAAAAATACTCAACAAAATACTTGCAAACTGAATCCAAGAAAACATCAGAAATATCATCCACTATGACCAGGTTGGCTTTGTACCAGGTATATAGGGCTGGTTCAATATATGGAAATCCATCAATGTAATCCACCATATAAACAAAAAAGAAAAAAAAATAACACATGATAATCTCTTTAGATTCTGAAAAATATTTGACAAAATCTAATATCAATTCATGTTTAAAGTCCTGGAGAGATCAAGGATACAAAGGAACTTACCTAAACATAGTAAAGGCAATATACAGCAATCCTATAGCGAACATCAAACTAAATGGCGAGAAACTTAAATCAACCCCACTAAAATCAGGGACAAGGCAAGGTTGTCCATTCTCTCAATATCTCTTCAACATAGTTCTTGAGGTCATTGCTAGAGCAATAAGACAAACAAAGGAGACCAGGAGATTCTGTTTAGAAAGAAAGTATAAATATTTGCAGATGATATAATAGTATACATGAATGACCCCCAAAGGTTCTACCAGGGAAATCCTACAATTGATAAACACCTTCAACAAAATGGCTGGATACAAAATTAACTCAGTTCAAAAAATCAGTAGCCCTCCTGTATTCAGAAGACAAATGGGCTGAAAAAGAAATTAGTAAAACAAAACCCTTTACAATAACCACAAAGGACAAAGGTGTAGCTCTAACCAAGCAAGTCAAAGACTTGTATGAAAAGAACTTCCAGTCTCTGAAGAAAAAAAAATAGAAGATATCAGAAGATGGAAAGATCTCTCATGCTCATGGCTTGGCAGGATTAACAGTAAAAATGGCATCTAAGTAAAAGAAATCTACAGATTCAATGCAATTCCCATTAAATTACCAACACAGTTCTTGACAGAAATTGAAAGAAAACTTCTCAACATCATTTGGAATAACAAGACACCCAGAATCACTAAAACCATCCTCTACAATAAAACGTCTTCTGCAGGTATTTTCATCCCTGATTTCAAGCTGTACTATAGAGAAACAGTAATAAAAATGGCATGGTATTGGCATAGAAAGAGGCTGGTGGACCAATGGAATCAAATAGAAGACCCAGAAATTAACCCACACACTTATAGACAGCTGATTTTTGAGAAAGATGCCAAAACCATACAATGGAAAAGATATAGCATCTTCAACAAATGTTGCTAGTCCAACTGAATATACACATGTCGAAAAAATCAAATAGATCCATACCCATCACCCTGAACAAAACTAAAGTCCAAGTGGATCAAAGACCTCAACATAAAACTAGACATATTAAACTGGTAAAAAAAAAAAAAAAAAAAAAAAGTGGGGAAGAGCCTTGACCTCATTGGCACAGGAGACAACTTTCTGAAGAGAACACCAACAGCACAGGTTCTAAGAACAATCAATAAATGGGACCTCATGAAACTGGAAAGCTTTTATAAAGAAAAGAACACTATGTTCAGAACAAAATGACAGTCTACAGATTGGGAAAGGACCTTCACCAACCATATATCTGACAGAGAGTTAATATGCAGAATATGTAACAAACTCAAGAAGTTAAACAGCAAAAAATTCAAGTAATTCCATTAAAAATGGGATACAGATCTAAACAGAGAATTCTCTATAGAGGAATATTGAATGGCAGAGAAAAACTTAAAAAAATGCTTAACATCCTTACTCATCAGGGAAATGCAAATCTAAAGGACCCTGAGATTTCACCTTATACCCATCAGAATGGCTAAGATCAAGAACTCAAGTGACAACATATTCTGGAGAGGATGTGGAAAAAGGGGAACCTTACTCCATTGCTATTGGGAAAGTAGACTTCTACAACAACTTTGGAAATCAATTCGGCGCATCCTTAGGTACCTCAAGACCCAGCTATGTCACTTCTAGGCATATATCTAAATGATGCTCAAGTATACAACAAGGACATTTGCTCAATCACGTTTGTAGCTGCTTTATTCATAATAGCCAGAATCTGGAAACAATCCAGACATCCCCCACTTAAGAAATGGCTATAGAATTTGTATTACATTTGCACAATGGAATGCGACTCAGCTTTTAAAAACAAGGTAATCATGAAATTTGTAAGAAAATGGTGGGAACTAGAAAAGATCATCCTGAGTGGCCCGTGGTAGCTCAGTAACCAAGTAGTTTTCCAAAGTAAGGGGAACAAGGACTATTTCTAACAGGATCTCAAGGGCAGGCTCTTTGACCTCCCCCCCCCCCAGGGGAAGAGCAGTCCTGTTAGGCCACAGAGGGGGACTTTGCAGCCAGCCCTTAAGATACCTGATAAAACAGGGTCAAATGAAAGGGGAGGAGGTCCTCCCCTATCAGTGGACATGGAATGGGCAGGGAAGATACCAGGGAGGGAGTGTGGGGTTGGGGAGGGATTGATGGAGCAGGATACAGCTGGGACACAGAGTTAACAAAATGTAACTAAAAAGAAAAATAAAATAAAATAAAAAGAACATCAGAACAGTAGAAAAAAATCCTTAATAGCATGCTACTATTGCTTGTGACCATTACAAATAATTATGGAAGAAAAACAGGAGCTCATTTAGTCAGTTTGGAATACTTATACAATGATGCAGAGTGAAGAAATGAGCATATTGATTTCAGTTTTTTAAGTGGATCAATACCATAAATTCTCTATTATTACTTTACTTAAAGAAAACTGTAATAGCCAGAGGCAATGACTGACTACAATGAAACAGTGATTTCCAGACACATTCAGACAATTGCACATTTGTATTTCCCAAAATTGTGATGGCATGCACAGGATCTGAGCATATGGGAGCCAGACAAAAATCCCAGCATAGAGTTGGGAGATAGTTAGGAAGTTCCACTCCTATCTGAGGAACTATTGGTAACTGATAGCTTCCTGAGAAGGAGAGTTAATTTTCCTTAAAGGTGTGTCTCTAGGTAGGTGGAACACACTCCAATAAATAGCTACATGCCCAAGAGTATATAGTCAGCACTAATGGGACTATATTTTTTAATGAAAACTTAAAGATGGTTAGAAGCAGAATCAGGGTGGATCTAAGAGGACTTTGAGGAATGGAGTAGACTTGATCAAATACCATGTATGAAATTCTCAGAAAATTAATGTAAATATGTATAAAAAGATATCTTTGTATAAGTTTAGATTGGGGTAAATTGTGACATTTTGAAGTGATGATGAAGTCAGTAACAGGCATAGACTCAGATCTGTAGCTGTGCCATTTACTATAAATTCATCAAAGAGCAAATATGTCTTTTAAGCCTCTGTTTTCTCTTCTATGAAACTGAGATAGTATTACTGTCTTTTAAAACTTTTGAGAATGATGCAGACAGCCTTATTTTGACCTGATAGCTAGTGTAAGAGAGAGGAGGAGGAGGTCTTCCCCTCTCAAGCGACTAAGGAAAGGGCATAGGGGAAGAAGCGGGAGGGTGGATGGGACTCAGAGGAGAAAAGGGAGGGGGCTACAGCAGGGATACAAAATAAATAAATTGTAATAAATATATAAATAAAAAGAATATGTTAAAAAACAAACAAAAAACTTTTGAGAATCAAATGAATGCATAGAGAGAGCAATTGGTATAATACATAAAGAGTACATAAACATACTAGTACTAAATGAATGATGAATTACTGAGCACCATGAAATCTATAAAATTAAGGTACTACCTAAAAGTACATTAAAATAAATCTACTTGGTTTCCAGATACTTGGTTACTAACAATTTACACAAATAGTTAAAAATTATTTCTATACTTTTCTCTTTCTCTTTTAAAACTTTTATAAAGATATTATTGAAGTCATAAGTATAATAATTGTTGATATCTATCCTTTAAGATTCCTCTATGCAGTCTGAACACTCTCTATTGATTAGCTTTTCTATTATTCTCAGCTCCTTTTACCTCACATAACAAGTCGTGTTTTGTGCTTCTCAGATAACAAGTTGTGTTTTGAGGACTTTTGCATACCTCTCAATACTTACTTGATTGGGGGTATGCACGGTTGTTGAATGTACCTATTTCAAAAACACCTCACAACTTAGCCATTATAGCAAATTGTAAAGAGAGAATATTTCCATGCATGCAACATTGATTATTTGTATTTAGGAGGCACCATTCATCTGCATTCCTCAAAGACTTCACAAATATTATGTGAAGCTTTATTCATTGTGCCAAGCTTCAAGCAAAATTGCCTTTCAAAGAATTTTCGTAATGTATAACATCACATCAGGGCAGTAGTTTGGGTACCTGGTCAAAGTGTAGAATGTTCAGAAACATCTAAAAATAGTATATGCGAAATACCACGCAGCAATTTATGACTGTGATTTAGAAGTGGAATGACCTATAAATAGAGTTTTCATAGTAGATATATAAATAAAGACCTTTTAATATTGATATAAATATCAGTAGTCACAGTATGTACTCACAGTAACCGAACATTTTTCCATCATGTAATAACTTTCCTTCACCATGTTCACAAATACAATTTTAATGCATGACATAGTGATGATAGTTTATATTACATGTAAAGAGCACAAGTATCAGCTAAGCTTGTATTTCAAATGCTAAGCGTAGTGCCTATATTACACATAGCAAACTTAGTTATTGCTGGTTAGTTAATATAATAATTAATAAAATTATGTACTTGGATCTGCAATCCAGATTTGTTTAAAAAATATTCATTAAAAACTGAAAAGAAAACTGTACATAATGCAGAGATCAACAGATCATAAGGAGCCCAGTTCCAACAGATATCTGTATATCACAGCTCCTGCATCTGTGGCTCAAGGAACATTGCAGAAGAGGGTCCAGATAAAATGGAAGAGCCAGAATGCCAGGAAGTCTATGGCAAAACAGTCTGCTAGTATAAACAAGAAGTTGCATAAACGAGATGAGAACAGTGGCAGTGTTAACAGAGGATATATTAACATGGAAAGGAGAATATTTTTCCAGGTCCTACTCATAGATAAAGAACAACAGTTATCTAATGACTGCTGGGAAAAGGTGAATTAGTCTATCATGGATTAACTCCTATTCATCCCTGAAACTACGTACACACTATTTTAGCTAGGGTTTCTATTAAAGAGACACCATGACCACAGCAATTCTTATAAATAAAAACATTAAATTGGAGATGGCTTATAGGTTCAGAAGTTTAATTCATTTTTGTCATAATGAGAAGCATGGTGACATGCAGGAAGACATAGTGCTGGAGAAGTAGCTGAGAGTCCTACCTTTAAATCTACAGGCAGCAGAGAGAGAGAATGACACAGGGTCTGCCTTGAACATATGAGACCTTAAAGCCCACCCCCAGTGACACACTTCCTCCAACAAGATCACACTCACTCCAATAAGGCCACACCTTCTATTAGTGCCACTCCCTATGACCCTATGGGCCATTTCTGTTCAAACTTCCTCCATGCACAAAATAACTAAAATGGGCTTGGCAAGTTGTATTCATATATCAGTTTTGCATGCACACATATATATGTATGTAGCAATAATAGTAAAAGAAAAAGAGCTCATCAGCTTGACAATAGGGGCCATGGGAGGGGTTTGAGGGAGGATAGTTGACAGGGCTGGTTGGAGGAAAAGAACTCGAAAATTAATGCAATTACATTTCAATTAATGCATATAAAGTAATTTTAAAAGAAGACTTACATTCACATTTGTTTATACTACTACTGCTTTTTCTCCTGTCTGTTAAAATATATACTTATAAGAAAAAGAGAAAGAAAAAGAAAAAAAAATTCTCCCCTTGTCTCTGTAATGTTTCAACAATGATGGAAGGAGGCAAGGCTACTCAGATATTTAGATCACTTCCCTACTTTAAGAATATTTTTGTCTCTCCAACATGTATTGTCACTTGAGTTTTTCATCTTGGCCATTCTGATGGGTATAAGGTGAAATCTCAGGGTTGTTTTGATTTGCATTTCCCTAATGGCTAATGAGGTTGAGCATTTCTTCAAGTGTTTCTCTGCCATTCGATATTCCTCTACAGAGAATTCTCTGTTCAACTTTGTTCCCCATTTTTTAATTGGATTACTTGTTTTGCTGATTTCAGCTTCTTTAGTTCTTTATATATGCTGGATATTAGCCCTCTGTCAGATAAAGGGTTAGTGAAGATTCTTTCCCAATCTGTAGGCAGTCGTTTTGTTTTGACAACGGTGTCCTTTGATTTACAGAAGCTTTTCAGTTTCATGAGGTCCCATTTATTGATTGTTGATCTTAGAGCCTGTGCTGTTGGTTTTCTGTTCAGGAAGTTGTCCTCTGTGCCAATGAGTTCTAGGGTATTCCCCACTTTTTTTCTAGCCAATTTAATGTGCCTGGTTTTATGTTGAGGTCTTTGATCCACTTGGACTTCAGTTTTGTGCAGGGTGATAAGTATGGATCTATTTTCATTTTTCTACTTGTAGACATCCAGTTGGACCAGCACCATTTGTTGAAGATGCTATCATTTTTCCACTGTATGGTTTTGGCATTTTTGTCAAAAATCAGGTGTCCATAAGTGTGTGGGTTTATTTCTGGGTCTTCTGTTCAGTTACATTGATCCACCATTCTGTTTCTGTGCCAGTACCATGCAGTTTTTATAACTGTTGCTCTATAGTACAGCTTGAGATCAGAGATGGAGATACATCCAGAAGATCTTTTATTGTAGAGGATTGTTTTAGCAATTCTCTGTTTCTTGTTATTCCATATGAAGTTGAGAATTTTTCTTCCAGGTCTGTAAAGAATTGTGTTGGCAATTTGATGGGAATTGCATTAAATCTGTAGATTGCTTTTGGTGAGATGGCCATTTTTTTACTATGTTAATCCTGTCAAGCCATGAGCATGGGAGATCTTTCCATCTTCTCATATCTTCTTCTAATTCTTTCTTCAGAGACTTGAAATTTTTTTCATACAAGTCTTTGACTTGCTTGGTTAGGGTTACTTAAAATCTGTCCATCTAAAGAAACTAATCAAGAGAGAGGACTCTGATTAAAACGCTCAATCCCCATCCCAAAAGACAAAGAGAATGGACATCAGAAGAAGAAGAAAGCAGGAAACAACCTAGGAACCTGCCTCTGAAAGGCCCTGCCCTGCAGATTATCAAAGACGCTGAGACTTTATGACCAACGGTTGGGCAGAGTGCATAGAATCTTATGTAAGAAGTGGGAAATAGTAGGTTATGGAGAGGACAGGAACCTCACAAGGAGAGCAACAGAACTAGAAGATTTGAACACAGGGGTCTTCCCAGAGACCCATACTCCAACCAAATACCAGGCATGGAGATAACCTAGAACCCCTGCGCAGATGTAATCCATGGCAGTTTAGTGTCTAAGTGGGTTACATAGTAATGAGAAGAGGGACTGCCTCCAACACAATCTGATAGGCCTGTTCTTTGATCACCTCCCCCTGAGGGGAGAGCAGTCTTACCAGGCCACAGAAGATGACAATGCAGCCACTCTGGATGTGATCTGATAGACTAAGATCAGAAGGGAGGAGAGGATGACCTCCCCTATCAGCCGACTTGGGGAAGGGCATGCATGAAGAAGGGGGAGGAAGGGTGGTACCGGGAGGGGAGGAGGGAAGGGCTTATGGGGAGATACAAAGTGAATAAAATGTGAAAAAAATAATAATAAATAGAAAAAAAGAATATTTGTGTTTCATTTATTTGTGCATGTACACGTGTCTGTTCAGGTATATCATAGTGCACATATGGAGAGAGGAGTATATTAGAGACTCTCTGGGAATCAGTTCTATCACTTTACCACATGTGCCCTGGGGATCAAACTCAGGTTATCAGGCTTGGTGGTAAGCTGCTTTACCTTCTGGGCCATCATGCTGGCCTTCTTCCCAACTTTTGATTGCTTTCTCACACACTTTTGTTATCATGGAAACTGTGGCTAATCATTAAGGGGCTATGTAAAACAATCTTATTTGTATAATCCAAATAAAAAAGTCACAAACATCTTAAATTTATTAGAGCCTAGAGAATCATATTATTCAATACACAGTTTAGATGGAGAAACTACTAGCTTCATTGACTACATCTTCATAGTATTATTATTTTTGTTGTTCCTCTTTTCTCTTATTATACTTTCCTACTCATGTATATATTATGCTATAGAATTAGACTGCTTTTGGGACTGTCACTGACATGAACTTAGTGGCTGGCTCTTTGACCATCCTCTACCCCCACCCTGAGGGAGGAGCAGCCTTGCCACATTACAGAGGAGGACAATGGGACCAGTCCTGATAAGACCTGATAAGCTAGAATCAGATAAAGGGGAGAAGGACCTCTCCTATCAGTGGACTAGGGGAGGGAAATAGGAGGAGAAGAGGGAGTGATGGTGGGACTGGGAATGAATGAGGGAGGGGGCTACAGCTGGGATTCAAAGTGAATAAAATGTAATTAATGTAAAAAAGTGAAAATTTAATTTAAAAAAGAATTAAACTGTTTTAAAATGTTAATTATTAATAATGTGAGAATTTTAAGCCTTCTGGGGGTATGGATAATTCTCACCTCTTTGAAGACAACACAGCATTTTGCAATTATGAATTATATGTGCCTTAATATTCAAAAATAGGACTCTCAGAGAAAAGAAGAAGCTTCTAGTTCCAGGCCTTGGGTACATCGGCATTAAGCTAGATCCACTTTTTGACACTCAGCCACCTCTCTTGGGAGTCTCAGAAACCACATTAATCATGTTTACATTGTGATTGCCATTCATCTTTATTGTAACCAATGGAGTTAAAATGTTGACTCTGATATATAGTAACTTAAACCAAAATCTATTAGTAGGTTTCTTTATTTGTAACACAATTTAATTTGCTCAAGCACAGATAACTAAATCTCTCTGATTTTCTGTAGCAAATATTCTAACTTCAGGAGTACCTATAAAATATTTTTATGTGACTCAGAGCAACATGATGTGGCATATAATTTTTATCCTAAGTTGATCTAGAAAGTACCACAAAAGACAATGGGTCAAGAAGACAAGTAAGCTATTTATGTCTATGATTTCTCTTTCCACAAATATTTCTGTAAACACCTAACCATGTTTACTAATAGAATATTATGTAGAGAAATAGATTCTTATTTGAAATGCTAATTTTCATTCATGATGTCCATCACTTCCTTTATGGGGAATGACAAGTTAGATTCAAATAAATGTTATCAAAGTAAAATTGATTTCTTTAAGAGATAAATTCTATGTAGGAATTTTTCTTTCCTCTAAATGCACTTTAGAATTACAGCAATGTCCCCCCAAGGTATTTCTATCTTTCCCTTCTTCCATAAGATTCCCTGCACTCTGCCCAAAGTTTGTCTATAAGTTTCAGCATCTACTTCTATACACTGTTGGGTAAAGTCTTTCAGAGGCCCTCTGTGGTAGACTCCTGTCCTGTTCCCTGTCTTCTCCCAATTCTGATATCTATCCTGTTTGCCGTTCTGAATGAGGGTTAAGCATCTTCCCCAGGGTACTCCTTGTTGTTTAGCTTCTTTATCATTATAGATTTTAGTATGTTTATCTTATATTTTGTGGCTAATATCCACTTATAAGTGAGTTTATACCATGTATGTTTTTCTGCATCTAGGTTATCTCACTCAGGATGACCTATTCTAGTTCCATCCATTTGCCTACAAATTTCATGATTTCTTTTTTTTTTAAATTCTTGAATAGTATGTGTAAATGTTACACAGATTCTGTATCCATTCTTCAGTTGAGGGGCATCTAGGTTGCTGCCAGATTCTGGCTATTATGAATACAGCTGCTATGAACATAGTGAAGCAAATGTCCCTGTTGTATGGTTGAGCATCTATAGGCTATATGCCCAAGAGTGATATAGCTGGATCTTGAGGTAGCACTATTCCTAACTTTCTGAGAAAGGGCCAGATTGATTTCCAAAGTGCTTGTACAAGTTTACATTCCCAACAGCAATGGAGGAGGGTTCCTCTTTCTCCACAACCTTTCCAGCATATGCTTTCCCTTGAATTTTTTGGTCTTTAGCAACTCTGGTGGGTGTTAGGTGAAATCTCAGAGTCACTTTGATTTGTATTTCTTGGATGACTAAGAACACTGGGCACTTCTTTAAGTGTTTCTCTGCCATTCGACATTTCTTTTTTGAGAATACTCTGTTTAGCTCTGTTCCACATGTTTTAATTGGATTACTTGGTTTGTTGCTGTTTCTGATAGGCTAGGGTCAGAGAGTAGGGGAGAAGGATCTTGCCTATCAGTGAACTAGGGGAGGAGCATAGTGGGAAGAGCAAGGAAATATGGGACCACAAGGATATTAGGGAAGGGGCTACATTTGGGATACAAAGTGAATAAATTGTAATTAATAATGATGATGATGATGATAAAAAGAATTACAACAATGGATAACTATGAGGAGCAATTAGGGACTTAGTATACAAATAGTAACAACGTATATGTTACTATTATAATAGCTGTAATGTTTGGTTATATTAAATAAACTCATAGCTTAATGATCCACACATATGCCAACACCCAATGTCTAACAATTTGTAAATATTAGAACTGGTTTCAAAAATGTGCATAAAGGGCTAAGAATGTATGTAATTCAGTTGACACAGAGTTGTCATGCTATACATAAAGCTTTGGTTTTGGAATTCATTACTGTATTAACTGTGCTTAATGGCACATGCCTACAACCTCAACACTCAGGTTTTAGAGAAAGGAACATCAAAAGTTCAAGGTCCTTTGCTTTACAGAAGCTTTTCAATTTCATGAGGTCCCATTTATTGATTGGTGATAAGTATGGATCTATGTTCATTTTTCTACATGTAGACATCCAGTTGGACCAGCACCATTTGTTGAAGATGCTATCTTTTTTTCATTGTATGGTTTTGGCATCTTTGTAAAAAATCAGTTGTCTGTAAGTGTGTGGGTTTATTTCTGGGTCTTCTTTTCGATTCCATTGATCCACCATTCTGTTTCTATGCCAGTACCATCCAGTTTTTATAACTCTTGCTCTATAGTACAGCTTGAGATCAGGGATGGAGATACGTCCAGAAGATCTTTTATTGTAGAGGATTGTTTTAGCAATTCTCGGTTTCTTGTTATTCCATATGAAGTTGAGAATTTTTCTTTCCAGGTCTGTAAAGAATTGGCAGTTCAGTGTCCAAATGGGTTACATAGTAATGGAAAGAGGGACTGCCTCTGACATAATCTGATTGGCCTGCTCTTTGATCACCTCCCCCTGAGGGGGGAGCAGCCTTACCAGGCCATGGTAGAGGACAATGCAGCCAATCTTGATGCAAACTGATAGACTAAGATCAGAAAGGAGAGGAGAACCCCCCCTATCAGTGGACTTGGGGAGTGGCATGCATGCAGAAAGGGGAGGGAGGGTGGGATAGGGAGGGAAGGAGAGAGGGGCTTATGGGGGATACAAAATGAATAAATTGTAATTAATAAAAAAATAAAGTTCAAGGTCATTCTTGACTGCATAGTGATTTCAAGGCCAGCCTGGGCTACTTGAGATTCAGTGTAATTTAAGTATATGCATGAAATATTTGTACCACATGATGAGTGCATTGTAAAACATGATAAGAATCATTAAACAAGGTAAGTAAGCTACACTATATTGGTTAAATACACATAATTTTGTGTTTTCCAATCATACTCTAATAAAACAACCAAAATGAAAATATTATACTGCTATTTATACCTATAGAAACATTCACAGTTTTTATAATAAAGGGAAAACAATTTGATCACCTCCCCTGATGGGGGAGAAGTCTTACCAGGCCACAGAGGAAGACATTGCAGCCAGTCCTGATGAGACCTGATAGACTAGGCTCAGAGAGAAGGGGAGGAGGACCGCCCCTATCAGTGGACTTGGGGAGGGACATGGGAAGAAATGAGAGAGGAAGGGTGGGATTGGGAGGGGATGTGGGATGGGCTACATTTGGGATACAAAGTGAATAAACTGTAATTTATTAAAAAATAAATTAATTAAAAAATAAACATGTATAGTTAGAATAATATTCGTTTTATTTTTTTCTTTACATGTCATTTATTTTCAACATTTAGCATCACTGAAATTAAAACTACTAACATAAGATTTCTTTTAGAGATTATGAACTAACAGCAATTCTGTGTCATGATTTATCAGGAGCCATGGAGTTTGTCTGATGCTTTGAAGAACTGTATGTACAATATTCTGATGAGTAGGTTATCAAGACCACATTTGCTGTCCATCATAAGCTTAAAGTTGCCACATGTTAACATCACCTTTGATGTTCGCAGCCAGTTCTGAAGATAACTGATAAAACAGGATCGGATGAATGGGGAGGAGGTCCCCCCCTATCAGTGGACTTGGAAAGGGGCATGGTGGAGATGAAGGAGGCAGGGTGAGATTGGGAGGGAATGAGGAAGCGGGACACGGCTGGGATACAGAGGTAATAAAATGTAACTGATAAGAAAAAATAAAATTAAAAAAAAAAGAATACCAACACTAGAAAACGTAATGATATCATAAAAGAAAAAAAGAAAGACCACAAAATGTTGGTTGTGTTTAATTAGAATTAGTAAAAGTGGATTTCTAAAAAGGTATATAACAAAGGTGATGTTAATATTCGTTTTATAAAGCATTTACATTTTTGTACCGTGACATAAAGGATATTATCTGGGCCATGAGCTGTTTTATATATATGCCTGGATGTGCCTTGTCCATTAAAATTAAAATTACATTGTGCAAACATGTTAACTGTTATTTCTTGTTTTGAGATCTGCTATGTATACATACCTATATTCTTCAAAACACAACACTGAGATGCAAACAATTTAGACAATATTTCTAATGATGAAAATTTAAAAAATGTATAATAGACAGATGCATCCTACAGCCCTAAACTGTACAACAAAGTAAATAAATATAGGAGTCTAATGAGTGGAATTATATGAACAATGAAATTTTCTTGGAGAGTCTTTAAAGTTGTTGTTCTTCTCAGTCTTTAGGATGTCGTTTTGTTCTATTTACAGTGTCCTTTGCTTTACAGAAGCTTTTCACATTCAGAAGGTTCTATTTACCTTCATCAACCCTGCATCTGAAAGAGTGCTAATATCCAGAATACATAAAGAACTCAAGAACTCAGTGGCTGGCTTTTTGATCACCTCCCCTGGGAGGTAGGACAGCCTAACCAGACCACAGAGGAAGACAATACAGTCAGTTCTGACAAGACCTAATAGGCTAGGGTCAGATGAAAGGGGAGGAGGAACTCTCCTATCAGTGGACTAGGGGATGGGCACAGGGGGAGAAGAGGAAAGAAGGGCGGGGCAAGGAGGAGACAAGGGATGGGGTTACAGCAGGGATACAAAATGAATAAAATGTAATAAATAAATAAACAAATAGATAAATATATATATATATATATATATATATTTAAAACAGTGCATTTCATTGGGGTATTGCTTACAGCTTCAGTGGGTGAGTCCATGAACATCATGGTGGGGAACATAGGCCTGGCACTAGTAGTTGAGAGCTTATGGCTCTGCAAGTTGGAGGAAGACAGAGGTGGGGGGGGAAGAGAGAGAAAAAGAGAGATACAGTAGAGACATAGACAGAGACAGAGAGACAAAGAAAGACACAGAGACAGAGACAGGCATGGACAAAAGAGACAGAGACAGACAGACATGAAACATAAAGGTGCATCCTTAGTGATACACTTCCTCCAACAAGGCCACATCTCTTAATACTTCTGAAAACAGTTACAAACTAGGGACAGGAATTCCACGAGGAGAGCAACAGAACCAAAAAATATGGGCACAGGGGTCTTTTCTGATAATGATACTCCAACCAAGAACCATTCATGGATATAACCTAGAACCCCTCTTCGGATGTACCCAATGTTAGCTTATTATCCAAGTGGGTACCCTAGTAAGGTGAACAGAGACTATTTCTGACATGAACTCATTGGCTGGCTATATGATCAGCCCCCCCATGAGGGGGGGTACACCCTTGTAAGGCCACAGAAAAAGACAATGCAGCCAGTCCAGATGAGATCTGATAGGCTAGGGTCAGATGGAAGGGGAGGAGGACCTCTCTTATCTGTGGACTTTGAGAGGGGCATGGGAGGAGGTGAAGGAGGGAGGGTGGAAGTGGGAGGGAATGAGAGAGGGAGCTACTGCTGAGATACAAAGTGAGTGGCTGTAATTACTATTAAAAAATTAAAATAAAAATAAAAAACAAAAGAAAAAGCCTTACCTTCAAGAAATATAAAACAATTTTAAAAGACTGTGGTATACAGACATATGTAATGTATGACAATACAGAGAATTTATTGTTAAACAATAATGTATGTCAGATGTTTAGTAGATACTGTTTGTAATTATTTGATACTATTTCCATAGACTATATATCCATCAGTAATATATCAATATTTGATTAATTTAATTGATTAAATAAAAGGTATATTATAATGGAGTCCTTTTATACTGTTATTATACATTAACAAAAATAAAGATAAGTTGAATTTAAAATGAAAAAAAAAAAACAGTTCCAAACCTAGGAAACAGCCATTCTCAATCAAAGCACCACACAAATCAATAGAAAATATAAATAACCTAATCAATAAATAGACAAAATATTCTGAATAGACACCATTCAAAAAAAGATGTACAGTTGCCCAAAAGATATGTAAAATTATACTCAATACAGCTCTTAAGGAAAAAGCCAACAAAACCCAGAGTGAGCTATTACTTTACCTAATTAAGATTTGCTTTGACAGTCTATACTGCAGAGGCTTTCAGAGGCCCCGAGCCTGATGGCCAACTGATGGGCAGAGTGAATGGAATTTTATGTAAGAAGTGAGAAATAGTAAGAGCTGGAGGGGACGGGAACTCCACAAGGAGAGCAACAGAACAAGATAATTTGAACACAAGGAACTTGCCAGAGACTCATACTCCAACCAAGGACTATTCATGGAGATAACCTAGAACCCCGGCACAGACGTAGCCCATGGCAGTTCAATGTCCATGTGGGTTACATAGTAATGTGAAGAGGGACTGCCTCTGACATAATCTGATTGGCCTGCTCATTGATCACCTCCCCCTGAGGGGGGAGCAGCCTTACCAGGCCACAGTAGAGGACAAAGCAGCCACTTTTGATGAGAACTGATAGACTAAGATCAGAAAGGAGGGGAGAACCTCCCCTATCAGTGGACTTGGGGAGGGGCATGCATGCAGAAAGAGGAGGGAGGGTGGGATCGGGAGGGGAGGAGGGAGGGGCTTATGGGGGGATACAAAATGAATAAAGTGTAATTAATAAAAAATTTTAAAAAACTAACAAATTAAAAAAAAGATTTGCATACTCTCTTCAGAACAAAACTACAGCCTACAGACTGGAAAAGGATATTCACCAACTGTATATTTTTATATATTCTGGATACCAGAATAAAGAAGTTAAAAAACAATAAATCAAGCAATCTAATTTAAAAATGGGGTAAGGAGTTAAACAGAGAATTCTTTGTGGAGGAATATAGAATGGCAGAGAAACACTTAAAGAGATACTCAACATTCTTAGCCATGAGAGAGATGCAAATCAAAATGACCCTGAGATTTCACCTTACACCCATCAGAATGGCTAAGCTCAAGAACTCAAGTGACAACACAAAGGGGAACCCTCCTCCATTGCTGGTGGGAATGTAAACTGATACAACCACTTTGGAAATCAATCTGGCGCTTTCTCAGATAATTAGGAATAGTGTTTCCTGATGATCCAGCTATACTACTGCTAGGCATATATCCAAAAGATGCTCAAGTATACAACAAGGACATATGCTCACTCATGTTTGTAGCAGCTTTATTTGTAATATCCAGAGGTGGAAACAACTTATATGTCCCTCAGTTGAGGAATGGATACAGAAATTGTGGTACATCTACACAATGGAATACTACTCAACAATTAAGAACAAGGAAATCACTAAACTTGCAGGCAGATGGTGGGATCTAGAAAAGATTATCCTGAGTGAGGTATCCCAGAAACAGAAATACACACATGGCATATACTCACTTATAAAATGGGTACTTGACCTATAAGATAGTATACAGATACTAAAATCTGTACACCTAAAGAAGATAAACAAGAAAAAGGACCCTGGGTAAGAAGATCAATCCTCACTTAGAAAGACAAATTGGATGAACATTGGAAGTAGATGAAAACAAGTAACAGGACAGGAGCCTACCACAGAGGGCCTCTAAAAGATTCTACCCAGCAGTGTATCAAAGCAGATGCTGAGACTCATAACCAAACCTTTAGCAGAGTGCAGGGAATCATATGAAAGAAGGGGGAGTTAGTAAGACCTGGATAGGACAGGAGCTCCACAAGGACCAAATATATCTGGGCACAGGAGGCTTTTCTGACACCGACTCTCCAACCAAGGACCATGTATGGACATAACCTTGAACCCCTGATCAGATGTAGCCCATGGTAGCTCAGTATCCAAGTGGGTACCCTAGTAATGGGAACAGGGACTGTCTCTGACAAGAACTCAGTGGCTGGCTCTTTGACCTCCCTCCACCCCCAAGGAAGGGGCAGCCTTGGTAGGCCACAGAGAAGGACATTACAGCCTGTCCTGAAGATACCTGATAAGCTAGGGTCAGATGGAAGGGGGCGGGGGGTCTCTCATATCAGTGGACTTAGAAAAGGACAAGGAGGAGATGAGGGAGGGAGGATGGGATTGGGAGGGAATGAGAGATAGGGCTACAGCTGGTATACACAGTTAATAAACTGTAACTAATATTAAAAAATAATCCAGAAGATGACAATGCAGCCACTCCTGATGAGATCTGATAGACTAAGATCAGAAGGAAGGAGGGGAGGACCTCCCCTATCAGTGGACTTGGGGAGAAGCATGTGTGAAGAAGGGGGAAGGAGGGAGGGATCGGGAGGGGAGGAAGGAGGTGCTTCTGGGGGGATATAAAATGAATAAAGTGTAATTAATAAAAGTTAAAAAAATAATCCTTGATGGAGAGAAAAGCAGAACATCTGGGGGAATGAGGGAAGAGGGAGGGTGATCGGGACCAAGAGGAGAAGAGGAAGGGAGCTATGCTCAGAATGTAAAGTGAATAATTAAATTAATAAATTAAAAATAATAATATTAAAAATATTCAAGAAATAAATATTGGGGAGAGTGTGGCGAAAATGCTCAATTTTTTACTGTTAGAATGTAAACTTGTACAGATGGCATGGAGAACAATATTAAGGAGTTCAAACAATGAAAAAATGGCTATATGATCCAGCACTCTCACTTAAGGAATTTATATAAAGTAGTTGGAAACAGGATTTTAAAACATATTTGCACACTCATAGTCAATTAGCCTTAACTGTAATAGCGAAGAGATCACGTCAACCCAAACATTCATTCACAAATGAATGGATAAACAGTATGTGATATATAGAAACAATGGGATATTATTTAATCATAAAGAAATCCTCCTATTTGCAATTGCACAGATAGACTTGGGAGGCGTTTTATCGGGACAAATAAGTCAGGCACAAAAAGATAAATAGTGGCCTGGAGAGATGGATGATCTACTCTTTAGGAGGATCTGAGTTCAATTCACAGCAACAACATGTTTGCTTACAACCATCTGTGATGGGATCTGATGCCCTCTTTTCATGTGCAGACATACATGTAAAACATTCATATATATATAAACAAATAAACGATAAATGTAAGATTAAATAGTACCAATCAGTAAAGATAATTTAAAATAGTGGATCTTTGTAGTAGGAGAAATTGGTAACATTCAGGAGCTGCTAGAGGTGGGAAAGGGGAATGGGATTGATAAACTTGTAAAGGTGAGATGAAAAGTCCTAGCAATCTCTTGCAATACATCATAAACACAATTAACTATATGCTTAAAATTGGTCAGTCAGTGTCATAAATTTTATGATACATGTATTTTACTTTCATAAAAATTCATTTTTTCTTTACTAGCTGGAATGCTTATTTACTTTAGGCAGATATTGATAGAGTGAGAGTAAACAATATTAAGGTTCTTTAACCAAATGCAAACATCATAGAAGAAACAAACTATGACTGATGATTACATGACTATAAAGAGGTATTTTCTGGTTAACATACAACGTGTGGTATTCTTAATTATTCATTAGCTTTAGTAGGCATTAAAATTTTTAATGCATTAAATTGTATAAACATAAACAGGTGCTCTATTTTTAATTTGAATAACATAAAGATAAAACCAATGGTATTATATAGAAAATTTGGGCAGTTGTGACAATAATGCATATGCATATGCTCAGTAGATACCCCAAAAAAGGGCAGGAGATAGAACAGAGGTAGATATTTAAATAAATAAAATGATCAGTTGTCAACTGTATCAGTTCACATTAGTATTAGAAAATTGCCATAGACTAAGTACCTTAAATAACAGGACATTAAGTTCTCACAGCTTGGAGATTAGATATCTAAGGTTCAAGATGCCAACATCATCAGTTTTTCAGGAGGGCTTTATTCCTAACTTGCAGATGGTAGACTTTTTGAAGTTTCCTCATATGGTGAAGAGGGGGTGAGTCTCTTCTCATAAGCACATTACTCTTCCATGAATGTGAAGTATCATGGCATTATCTAGATTATCCTCTTAAGCTCCATCTCCAAATATTGGTATTTAAAGTAGCAGGATACTACAACATAAGTCCTAACAGAGTATATAGGGGGAGTATATAACTCAGAGTATACGGGGGGAGTATATAACTCGACACATAACACCAACTAATCTGGATCGGATGTTATAAGATAAATATTTTCAAGACAGGTTTTTAAAGAAGTGTTCATTTTATACGTATCCTAATTTTATATTATGTATCATACCTCCTAAGGCACAGAGAATTTTTTAAACTTATTACTGTACTTTGCATTCCACACTATGTAGGATAATTTATGAGCTAACATGCCTTTGAAAATTGTTATGTTTACTTGAAATTAAAATATCTAAATTCTAATATAATTAATCTAGAACAGATCAGGTCTCAGACATTCCGAGTAAATGGTTTCTGCTGTGTTTAATTACTTTCAAGTCTCTGACAGAGAGAGCTACAAATATAATTCTGTTTATTTATCATCCCCATCATCATTTTCATTATAAGATGTGGTAAGTTATTGCTATTATAAAGTTGCTGGTGCAATAAATAAATACATTTAAATACAAGACGAGGAAAAATGAGGCATGAAAATGTATATTATTTTCCCAAGATCACATGGTTAACCAATAGAAGCATTTGAGAGGAACCTGACTTCCTTTACTCCAAGTATTAAAGTTTTTTTTTACCGTTATACAAAATGGTTACCTGCATCTGTCTTAACTGCATCTGCTTACCAACATGTACCAAAAAATAGAGTTGAGTTAGAAAAGCAACAGTTACATTTATACCCCTTTTACTAATTTTATTCTAAAAATCATACAAATCAATCTATTATTAAATATCTCTTCCTCCTGACTTAGTAGATATATCTTTCTGATAAATTGCCACAGGAAACAGTGAGTGGTCATCAGAAAGTTTACACAACTAACATGAGGAGAGGGTAAGTGCATATATATATGAACACAGGTGATTGAAAGAGCAGGGACTAACAAACCAGGTCAAGGTCTTTCTGTCCCCGCCCCCCCCCCTTCTTTAATAAGATTCCCTGTACTCTGCCCAAAGTTTGGCTGAGTTTCAGAATTTGCTTTGATACCCTGTTGTGGTAGGCTCCTGTCAAGTTCCTTGTTTTCTCCCTGTTCCAGTGATTATCCTGTTTGCCTTTCTGAATGGGGATTGATTGTACCCAGGGTCCTCTTTTTCACTTAGCTTCATGAAGTGTACCGATTTTAGTATGTTTATCCTATCTTATGTCTAATACTCAATTATAAGTGAGTATACACTGTGTGTGGCATTCTGTTTCTGGGATGATCTTTTCTAGTTGCCATCATTTGCCTGCAAATTTCATGATTTGCTTATTTTTAATTGCTGAATAGTATTTCATTGTGTAAATGTACCACAATTTCTGTATCCATTCCTCAACTGAGGGACATCTGAGTTGTTTCCAGATTCTGGTATTATGAATAAAGGTGCTATAAATGTTGTTGAGCAAATGTCCTTGTTGTGTACTTGAGCATCTTTTGGATATATGTCTAGGAGTGGTATAGCTGGATCTTGAGGAAGCACTATTTCTAATTGTCTGAGAAAGCGCCAGATTGATTTCCAAAGTGGTTGTACAAGTTTACATTAACACTAGCAATGGAGGAGGGCTCCCCTTTCTCCACAACCTCTCCAGCATGTGTTGTCACTTGAGTTTTTGATCTTCTCAGGGTTGTTTTAATTTGTGTTTCCTTGATGACTAAGGATGTTGATCATTTTTAATGTGTTTCTCTGCCATTAGATATTCTTCAATAGAGAATTGTCTGTTTATCTCTGTACCCCATTTTTTAATTGGATTACTTGGTTTGTTGGTTTTTAACTTCTTGAGTTCTTTATATATTCTGGATATTAGCCCTCTATCAGATATAGGTGAGTGAAGATTCTTTTTCTGTTTTCTAGGCTCTCGTTTTGTTCTGATGATAGTGTCCTTTGCTTTACAAAAGGTTCTCAGTTTCATAAGGTCCCATTTATTGATTTATAATCTTAGAGCTTGTGCTGTTGGTGTTTTGTTCAGGAAGTTGTCTCCTGTGCCAATGTGTTCAAGGCTTTTCCTCACCTTTTCTTCTAACAGATTTAGAGTGTCCAGTTTCATGTTGAGGTCTTTGATCCACTTAGACTTTAGTTTTGTGCAGCATTCTAAGTATGGATCTATTTGCATTTTTCTACATATAGACATCTATTTACACCATTTGTTGTGAAAGTGGACATCCTGCCAAAAGCAATCTGCAGATTCAATGCAATTCACATCAGAATACCAACACATTTTTTTTTTTACAGAACTTGAAAAAGAAAAAAAACCCAGAATTGCTAAAACAATCCTGTACAACAGCAGATCTTCCGAAGGTATATCCATCCCTGATCTTAAGCTGTACTACAGAGAAATAGTAACAAAAACTGCATGGTACTGGCATAGAAACAGAATGATGGATCAATGGAATTGAGTAGAAGACCCAGAAATAAACCCACACACCTACTGATACTTGATTTTTGACAAAGAAGCCAAAACCATACAATGGGTAAAAGACAGCATCTTCAACATGTAAGTATTCTTAACTCAATGTTCGTGAGAAAATGTTCCACAGAAAATTTTATGCTCACTTTTGGTTTTGAATAACCAAAAATTTAATTGTTTTGAAAAAGCAAATTCTCAAATCTACCCCCATCCTCTCTCCTATACCTCTCACTAGTGTTCTCTCCAAACTTCATATGATCTTTTGTTTAACCAAATGATCGCTTCTACATACTGCCAATATGTGCCTGAGTATATTGCTATCGACTGCAGCATGTATAGCTTCTCGGAGACCACATCCATGCAGAAAATTGTCTCTCTCTCTCCCTGAAGCCATCAATTGCCACAGCTTCTTAGCCAGGGGAAGGATTTAATGAGTACATCCCACTCCTTTCCATGCTGGAATTTTGGCTGGCTTGATACTGCATAGATATTGGGCATGCAGATCCACCTACTGTGAGTCATGTGTACCACAGTTCTGTTATGTCCAGAAGCTTCTTTTTTCAATAGATGGTTATTAATACACAGACACTCAATTGGCCAATGTGCAGAGAATACAATTCTGGAGAGTTTCAACCGTAAGTGGGAAAACTATATCATTAACCCTCTCCCCCTGGCTCAGGGGAAATCATGAAAGAAGGAAAGAAAAAAATGTAATAGCCAGAGGTAATACATTACTACAGTGAAAAAAATATACTGATCCATTATGATACATAAAATACTAATTCTATTATGGATATACATAAATGTAAGCACATGCATACAAAAGCTTGAAATCAGTGGGAAGGCATGCAATAAGAAGTTTTTTTTCTCTCCAGAAGCCTTTGTGTTATCACCTGTGCTGTCATATACTTAATATGGAAATACCCATTTTATAAATATTACAGGTTTCATGTAAAGATAATTCCCTGCACTTAGATCCATTTACATGTATGATTAGTGCCATGCCAGTAAATAAGTTATCCATTCTAAGTATTCAATACCAATAGCAATATACCCCGAGTTTGGGAATAAATTGAAATAGTCTTAGATGTGCACTCTTCCCTTTTTGGTGGATATTCAGAAGAATTAAAATGATACTTTTCTATCCCAAAGCAGATTGAAATCTGGCTGAGTATCATTGTAACTGTGGCACTTTGGGAACCTTCATTTTCTGGAGAATTAGTACAAAGTATTAAGTTTTTTGCTGGTACAGACTACTACATAAAACTGTTATTTTCAAGATTTGGCTTAGCTTCGGTCCACTATTACTCAGAAATTTATGCTTCAAATATTTATTAATGTGACTTTTAAAAAATTAATCATATTTTATCAGTTATTCATTGTCCACATTCCTGACTTCTCTAAAGGCATAAATATTCCTTAAAGACAATATATTCCAACGGGAAATATTTTTTTTTGCATCTGGAAAGGGAAACATTGAAATGAACATGAGCAAGTATAGGGATGGGTTGTACACCTTATAGACAGACATAAATCTTTGACTTGACATTTCAGTTACGTAACCAATTAGGTGTCTCTACAGCTGTAGTGAATAAGGAATACTGAGGAATAAGGGATCTGAAAAAACAAGAAAGGGAGAAATCTTAGTGAAAGTAACTTTGTAGAGAGTTTTGGGATTGTACAAGGCAGCATTCAAGTGCTCACCTCTGGACCTTTTAATGTATGTGTTTGTTCTTGTCCTTCAAATAAATAGAAAATATCAAAGACTGGAAGCTTTGTATATTATCAATCTATATAAGACCTAAGGCCATGCCTCACTTGATGGTGGAATAAAAACTGTGTTCTAGTTTCTTCAAATAAATAAAAGTAAAGTCTAATGGAATACATTTTCTTTAGAATGCTTTGTTTATGCCCAGAGAAAGCCCCTGCTTTTCTTACTAGGGATCTCACTTGGAAACTGAGTTTATGGGCTACATCTGAGCAGGATCTCTGATCACTTCCCCCTCGGGGGGCGGTGCAGCCTTGCTTGGCTACAGGGAAAGATGATGCAACCAGTCCTGATGAGACCTGTTAGGTTAGGGATCAAATAAAAGGGGTGGAGGACCTCCCTATCACTGGACTAGCGGAGGGACATAGGGGGAGAAGAGGGAAGCAGGGTGGGATTGGTAGGAAATGAAGGAGGGGGGCACAGCAGAGATACAAATTGAATAAATGATAATAATAAAAATTTTTAAAAAGTAAAAAATGCCTTATTTAAAATAATTTTAATTAGGAAATGACAAATGTATTTTAAAATGCAACCAGAATAATTACATTGCAATTAACTTTAATTTTAATAAAATTTTAAAGATTAAAATGACACAATTTCATCTCATTCTAACTTTTCATGCTTCTTGTCCTCTCAAACTCCATTGCTTATTATTGAACAGACGATTAGTTACTTCCATCTCTTAAGCCTTTACATTCATCCCGCATTGTCTATATTCCTCATCTCCAAGAACCAGTCCTGTTTTGTTCAGTAAATAGTTCTTGAAATTTAAATGAGAAGCAAAGCAGATAAGGGGGAAGGAGATTCTACTAAAGCACATTTGTTAAAAAATGCCAGCATGATATCTAATACTCTATATTCTGACTTTTTTTTAAAAAATGTAATCACTTTACAGCCTGATTCCAGACCTGCCCCTCTCTCCACCCAGTCCAGCCCTCATGCTCTCTCCCCAACTCTCTCTCCTTCTTCTCAAGGGAGATGGGGCCTCTAAGAGTTATCAACTCATCCTGGTACTTCAGTTCCCAGGAGGACTAAGAGCATCCTCTCCCACTGAGGATTGACAAGGCAGTCCATCTAGGGGAAAGGGATTCAGAGGCAGGCAACAGAGTCAGAGACAGACCTTATTTCTATTCTTAGGGGAAACCACATGATTATTGATGATGATGCTGGACATCTGTTACATATGGTCTAGGTCCAGCTCATGCATGCTCTTTGGTTGGATATTCTGACTTTTAAGAAGAAATTTTTAAAATAATCACCTATTTTCTATTCTATCCTCCAATAACATGATGTTGTAGATATACCTACAGAGTTCTTAATACATCTGAAAACATGTAGTAGCAAGGAGAGAGCAGATATTGAAAATAGCAGGTCCAAACGCAGCCACTGCATACTATGGATACCAGGATATGCAAACACTATTTCTACTGAAATTTCTAGAATGATATTTTCTTTCACTTCTTGAGCACACAAACATGAACACACAGACACACAGACACACACACACACACACACACACACACACACACTAAATCCTCACTTGAAGGAGTTTGAGTAAGACTATATTTAACACACCTCAACAGGCCTGATTCTTTGCCTTTGAATTTTAATATAACCTCTCCTCCTCCTCTTCCACCTCCTTCTTATTCTTTACATTTTATTTATGTGGTGTGTCTGTGCATATATATGTGCACCATTGCATATGTGTGGAGGTCAGTGAACAACTTGTGGGAGTCAGTTCACTTGTCTTCTTTCACAGTGTTAATAATGGTACTTGAACTCAGGTCACTGGTTTGGCAGAAAATGTCTTTTATCTATTCAGTCATCACTCAGGCTCTGTGGCTTTGTTTTTGTATGTTTCACTATTATTGACAGAGGATAGAGTTCCCAAAAAGGCATTCTCAGCATTTCTAGTTTGGCACACAGTCAGTACTCAAAAATTTCTGATGGAGAATACTGGACAACTCCTCTCCCTTATCATTGAATTTCAGGTCCTTTTTTTTTTATCAAAGCAAGAGCTGAATACATTTGTAGAGCATAAGGATGTTTTACTAAACATTGCTTTTTCAAATAAATAGCTTGCCTGCCTTCTTCTTCGTTGTTAAAGATTTCTTTCTATTAGAGCTCTGAAAATGTGTTTATGACATATTTTTGCCAAATGCTAACTTTAGCAGCAGTGCCATATATCAGAAATGATATGTCATATGAGCAAATTATGTAATATAAAGCCATGCATTCTTCCAATTATTTTAGCAATAGTCTTTTTAGTTTAAAGTATGGTGATCTGTATCAAGGAGGCTAAAAATGTAAACTGTACTTGAATTGATGTCACTGATGTCTTTTATTCAGTATGGGAAGCACTTTGTCAAAATTATTTTCATATATATCTGGTGTGACTAGATACCCTCAAGGAAATTATTTTTAATGAATGAAGTTGAAGGATTAAAAGGTTCACCAAAGTCACATGAAATGTATAAATATGAAGTATAGTCTCATTTTATGGTTATCACCTCCTTACACTTAAACAGTGTTTTATAGTTTACAAAGTAGTTTGAAATATTTTATCTCATTTTTCTGTACAACAGAAGTCTGTGAGATAGACATGCAAGGCACCATTCCATTCTGTATATAAAATCCAAACAAGTTAACTGACTTTACCAAGGTCACAGAGACAATAAGTAGTGAAGAGAAAGCAGAAAGAGGGCCAAAATCTTTCCCCCACCAAGGATTTTGAAACAGAGTCTCTTTACATAGCCTTGGATGTCCTGGAACTCACTATGTAGGCCAAGGTAGCCTCAAACTAGGGGAAATCTTCCTGACACTGCCTCCTATGTCCTGAGATTAAAGGTGTGTGGAACACACAGCCCAGCTTCTAAACCAGCATTATTCCGAATTTGAATCCACTCTTTGCTCCCAACTTTTCTATTTTTACTGGTATTTCCAGGAATCCAACTATGATCAATTTGTGTGTAATGAAACCAATGTTTGACCAATATGTTAAAAAAATGAAAGAGAATCAAATATATTGCAGAGGATTGCACTCAGTAAAAGAATGAATTGTTTCATAAAACTTTGGTTTCAATTTGGTATTGTATGATTTAAAATCTATTTCTTTTTTATATCTGAAAACAAATCTAGAATCTTTATTGTTTTCTTTAAACAGTTACCAGGACTAGAATCAAAGACAAATAGAAGGCATAGTTTTGCTTGGTTTTATTTTCAGATTTGGAGGGTTTATTTTCTTGTGGTAATTTTTTTATCTTTTTTTCCTTTTTCTTCCTTTCTTCTTTTTTTCATAAATATAAATAAAACATGAAAAACTCTACCTCAGAAAATATAACAGTTGTGAGACAAATAAATGAGAAAACAGTGATCTACAACCTGTTCAAATGATTAATTTTTAAAAAGTTTTTATCATGCTAAAAATTCCATGTTACTGGCTTTAACTTTAAAAATATTTGTGGGTACTAAAAATGATATAGTTTTCTTATCCTTACTTAACTATAAATTGTGTGGGGAATTTTGTTGTTTGAACATTTTTTTTATTTTTGTTATTTTTTGTTTAAGATTATCATTACATCATTTCTCCCTTATATTTCCTCCTTCCAAATGCTCCCTAATATCCTTTTTTGCTCTCTTTCAAATCATGTCTTCTTTTTCAAAAATTTTGTGGCATGAATTTATGTACATATATATTCATGAAAATAACCTAATCAGTCTGAATAATGTTACTTGTGTGTTTGTTATCATGGTTGACTATTTGGCATTGGATAACCATTGGTATACTCTTCTCTGGAGAATACTAGTTCTCCCACTCCCAGTATTCCATAGTTTCCTATAGTTCGTTATGTAAGGTTGAGTCTTCATTTTTTTCTGTCTACTTTGGTGTGTATATTGGAGTTTCACTTGTTCAGTTCATGTTTGGATGGTCATATTGCTGACATTTTACTATGTAGCCTCAGAAATTACTAGAAGGCATAAACTCGCTGTTACCTCCTTGATCCTTTCCTCTTACAATCTTTCCACACTTTCTTCCTCAATCTTCCCTGAGTTTTAGCTGAGGGAGTTTTGTTATAGATGTATCACTTTGGACTGTACTTTCCAACTGTGATTTGACTGGACTTTTTTTGTAGTAGTCTGTGCCTATTGTAAAGAGAAGTTTCCTTAATGATGAGATCTTGAATACTTTTTTTTAAATTTTTTATTTAACTTTTATTAATTATACATTATTCATTTTGTATCCCACCATAAGCCCCTCCTTCCTCTCCTCCGGGTCCCACCCTCCCCCCCTTTCTGCATGCATGCCCCTCCCCAAGTCCAATGATAGGAAAGAGTTGTGTTTGAATATTGTGGATTAAAATGAAAATGTTAAATGGTTATAATATTTGTTTTGTTCTTTCTATATGAAAATGTGCAGGTTGTGCTTTATAAAGAAAATATGTTATGAAATAGTTATATAAATTAAACATATTTAGAAGAATGACAGAAGTATGATTGTACATTGTTCTGTTAGCTTCTCATCTAAATAAATAAATGCTATTTCTTGAATTTATCAACAGCTTATTTATCTGTTTCCCATAAATAATCAAAATGAATTAATTGATTATCTTTTTATAATTATTATGAATGAAATGTATATTCATTGTCTATAAGATATAGTTCAAAATCATTTATGGAGCATATAATTCCTGATAACTTTTATTATACCTAAGTCTTATCCTTATACATCCCCATATTTCTGTGTAAGCTGCTTTTGCTTTGAAACTCTTGTGACCTAATCTTTTCAGCATGTTACCTTGTCTATAATGCTTTATTCCACTATGTTTTGTATTTTCATATTATACATAACAGTTATTTATCAGAAGCCTGACTACATTATCATAATAATTTCTTTGTGTTGTGTTTTTGCTTGATTTTTGGTAAGTAGCCTGGTGCTTGGGAGTTATTCTGTATATATCTTATCTTTTAATTCTCAATATCTATCAAATGTTTAGGCTATAACAGGACTCAATTTCAATTTTTGTTTAATAAGGTAATAGATAGTATTTACTTTATATTGGCATCAACAATTGCAAAATATTCATAAAACGGTTTTATATGTCCTCAAAAGAATGTTTAGACCTCTCTTTCACCCATGCACACTTTCTCTATCTCTTGTTATTTTTTTTATTTTTTTAAATCTTTTATTTTTTTTTATTAATTACACTTTATTCATTTTGTATCCCCCCATAAGCCCCTCCCTCCTCCCCTGCCGATCCCACCCTCCCTCCCCTTTCTGCATGCATGCCACTCCCCAAGTCCACTGATAGGGGAGGTCCTCCTCTCCTTCTTTCTGATCTTAGTCTATCAGTTCTCATCAAAAGTGGCTGCATTGTCCTCTACTGTGGCCTGTTAAGGCTGCTCCCCCCTCAGGGGGAAGTGATCAACGAGCAGGCCAATCAGATTATGTCAGAGGCAGTCCCTCTTCCCATTACTATGTAACCCACTTGGACACTGAACTGCCATGGGCTACACCTGTGCAGGGGTTTCAGGTCATCTCCACAAATAGTCCTTGGTTGGAGTATGAGTCTCTGGGAAGTTCCCTGTGTTCAAATTATCTTGTTCTGTTGCTCTGCTTGTGGAGTTCCCGTTCCCTCCAGCTCTTACTATTTCCCACTTCTTACATAAAATTCCATTCACTCTGCCCATCAGTTGGCCATCAGGCTCAGCATCTGCTTTGACAGTCTATACTGCAGAAGCTTTCAGAGGCCCTCTGTGGCAGGTTTCAAGGTTGTTTCCTGTTTTCTTCTGGCTTTCAGAGGCCCTCTATAGCGGGTTCCGAGGTTGTTTCCTATTTTCGTTTTCTTCTGATGTCCATCCTCTTTGCCTTTCAGGATGGGGATTGAACATTTTAGTTAGGGTCCTCTCTTTTGCTTAGTTTGTTTAGATGTACAGCTTTTAGTGGGTTTATTCTATATTGTATGTTTATATGAGTGAGTATATACCGTGAGTGTCTTTTTGCTTCTGGGTCAACTCACTCAGGATGATCCTTTCCAGGTCCCACCATTTACCTGCAAATTTCATGATTTCCTTATTTTTCATTGCTGAGTAATACTCCATTGTATAGATGTACCACAGTTTCTGCATCCATTCTTCAGTTGAGGGGCATCTGGGCTATTTCCAGCTTCTGGCTATTACAAATAAAGCTGCTACAAACATGGTTGAACAAATGTCCTTGTTGTGTACTTGCGCCTCTTTTGGGTATATGCCTAGGAGTGGTATGGCTGGATCTTGAGGAAGCGCTATTCCTAGTTGTCTGAGAAAGCGCCAGATTGATTTCCAGAGTGGTTGTACCAGTTTACATTCCCACCAGCAGTGGAGAAGGGTTCCCCTTTCTCCACAACCTCTCCAGCATGTGTTGTCCCTTGAGTTTTTCATCTTGGCCATTCTGATGGGTGTAAGGTGAAATCTCAGGGTTGTTTTGATTTGCATTTCCCTAATGGCTAATGAGGTTGAGCATTTCTTTAAGTGCTTCTCTGCCATTCGATATTCCTCTACAGAGAATTCTCTCTTTAGCTCTGTTCCCCATTTTTTAAGTGGATTACTTGGTTTGTTGCTTTTCAGCTTGTTTAGTTCTTTATATATATTGGATATGAGTCCTCTGTCAGATAGAGGGTTGGTGAAGATTCTTTCCCAATCTGTAGGCAGTCGCTTTGTTTTGATGACGGTGCCCTTTGCTTTACAGAAGCTTTTCAATTTCATGAGGTCCCGTTTATTGATTGTTGCTCTTAGAGCCTGTGCTGTTGGTGTTCTGTTCAGGAAGTTTTCTCCTGTACCAATGAGTTCTAGGGTATTCCCCACTTTTTTTTCTAGCCGATTTAATGTGTCTGGTTTTATGTTGAGGTCTTTGATCCACTTGGACTTCAGTTTTGTGCAGGGTGATAAGTATGGATCTATTTTCATTTTTCTGCATGTAGACATCCAGTTGGACCAGCACCATTTGTTAAAGATGCTATCTTTTTTCCATTGTATGGTTTTGGCATCTTTGTCAAAAATCAGGTGTCCGTAAGTGTGTGGGTTTATTTCTGGGTCTTCTGTTCGATTCCATTGATCCACCATTCTGTTTCTATGCCAGTACCATGCAGTTTTTATAACTGTTGCTCTATAGTACAGCTTGAGATCAGGGATGGAGATACCTCCAGAAGATCTTTTATTGTAAAGGATTGTTTTAGCAATTCTCGGTTTCTGCCTTGCCCCCGTTATTTACCTTCCTCTCTTGTTATTTTTTAAGTTCAACTTTTATAAATTCTTTGTACATACCTAAATATCATTTCTAGGATAAGCATTATGTTTAACTCTATTATTTTATAGTCTATGCAGTGACAAAAAAGCTAGCAGAATTGGTTTGTTAAAACCAACTTAATAAAATTACTGACAGGATTTTATATGATTATGTGCATAAGAGAGACCAAGGCATTTTTATTTCCCAAAAGGATGAAGTGGTGGCTTAGAGATATAGCCTAAATACCACACACATGTACACATGAACACAGGTGCATATACATGCACACAGGGAAACACGCAAACACACACACACACTTATATTTTTGTATGTGTGTACATACTTAGTCATCATTACGCTGTGAATAAAAGAACAGAAGAGATAAGCAATTTTATGAATAGTTGGATCATTTAATATTTTCTGATATGGTGCCATTAAATTTTCATTTATATTCCTATAGGCTTCTCTGCTCACATCTTCAGCTAATAGAGTTTGAAATCCCAATGTATTTATCACCCTTTTGAGGGATTTTAAAAAATGTTCTGGAAACATAGCATTCACTTATTAAACATATAAAACAGAGGAACTATAGCTGAAGAAGTGTAAGCATTAACTTACCCTTCATAGCACATTAAATTAACCTCTATAATTGTAGAGGAAGGCCATATTTAATTGACAAATATTTCAGTATAACAATGAATTAGGGCACCATCTGAATGAAGGTATACTGTGTATATCTATGTGGGGTAAGCAGTTTTAAAAATATATTAAATGAACAAGTCCAAGATGGCTGCCACCATCATGCACCATATCTGAGGGGCACAGGTTCTGAAACCCCTAAATTGGTGAGTGGAGGGTCATATGAAGCCAGAACATCCACACTGAGGCTTTCTGGGCAAGAGAGGACAACCCATGAGCTGGAACAATTTGGATCCAGGTCACCTGTGGATTGAGAGTGGCGAATATTTGACAGCCTAGCACTTCCCCTTGCCTAAAGCACTGGCCTCCTTGTGGCTGAGGATGCAGTGGTTGCCCAAAGCTTGAGGCTCCATGCTTGGTGACTGAGACAGCAGAAGCCAGAGGCCACTACCCCAAGTATGGGTCTCCCTGCCCTGCAGACAAACAGTAGACACCACTGAGTTCACAGGTCTCCTATATTTTCATTTGCCTGTGCAGGCCCAAATCTGAGAGTAGAGAACAGGGGAACCCTGGCACTTTCCAATTTTTTACTTGCCTTCAAGTTAGTGCGCCTACAAGTAAGTGGCTACAGAGCCTTAGATCCAGGGTCCCTCTACATTAGCAGCCAGACATCAGATCCCTTCCATCCATACCCAGCTGTGGGGAACATGCTGATCCTAGGGACAACATTTTCAATAATGAAACCCCTGTTCTGTGGGTCTCCCAGTGGAGTCTAGACAAACAATTCCTGGAGCCCAGACAGATCTGAATAACTGGAGGACAATACAATAGTCCTGTAGGCTACTGAGGTATTCAGGGCACCTGCACATGCTCATTGCACCCATGAACAGTGCCAGTACCTGCACCCTCTTCCACCTTAAGTTCCGCCCTTCCAGGCACCTACTTGCTTTAGCAAACTGGCGTTGAATGCACATTTCCACACACACTCTCGGGCTTGCCCGCATGTGCCTGCTACTTTTCTCCCTTAGCTACAGCAGAAACAACAACATGCAATCTCGAACTGGTGGACCTCTTTCATCTTCCTAAAGAATATTCCGGACATCAGACACAGACAGACCCAGGCTGAAGTATAGATTAGAGGAACAAACAGCCAACGTTACTGATAAGCAGATGGCTAGAGGTTGGCTGAAGAACACATCCAACAAAAATCAAGACATAATGGCTTCACCACCAAACCCAAAAATCTATGGACATCTATTAATTCTAATTCATTGGAAACACAGGAAAATGATCTCAATTCTATGCTTATCCAGTTATTAGAGGCACATAAAAAAGAAGTGAACAAAGCTCTCAAAGAAAAACAGGCAAATACAGCCAAAAAAATAGAGGCAAATGTAGAGGCACAAGTAGTGGCATATAGAGAGGAAACAAACAAAAAATAGAGGCCATCATGTAAAGACAGGAATCCACATTCAAACAGATGAAAGAAACGGTGCAAGACAGAAAAACAAAGCAAAACTGAATTAAAATCAAGAAAGGAAACACAAACAGAGAAAACACTGGGGCTGGAGGACTTGGAATAAAGATCAGGAACCACAAAGGTAAGCATCACCAACAGAATACAAGCGAAAGAAGAGATAATCTCAGGTGCAGAGATACAGTTGTTGAGATTGATACATGTCTCATAGAAAAAGGAAAATCAGAAAAATCCCAAACACAAAACATCCAAGAAATCAAGGGCACTATGAAAAGATGAAATCTAAGAATAACAAAAATACAAGAAACAGAATATTCCAGGCTCCAAGGTCCAGAAAAAAAATTTCAAGAAAATCATAGAACAAAAATTTCCCAAATTAAGGAAAGGCATATCCATAAATATAAAAGAGGGCTATAGAACACCAAATAGACTAGAACAGAAAAGAAACTCATCATGTCACATAATAGGCAAAACACTAAATCTACAGAACAAGGAAAAATATTAAAAGCAGCAAAGGAAAAAGACCAAGTAACATACAAAGGTAGACTTATCAGGATCACACCATACTTCTTAACAGAAACTATGACAGGCAGAAGGGCCTGCAGATGTCATGCAGACTCTAAGGAACAACAGATGCCAACCCAGACTATTATATCCAACAAAGCTTTCAATCAACATAGATGAAGAAAACTGAAGTTAAACAATATCTACACAGCAACCCAGCCCTACAAAAGATACTAGAAGGAAAACTCCAATCCAACAAAATCAACTACATCCAAAAAAACACAGGATGTAGTTAACTTCACACAAAAAATAAAAGAAAACAAGCATAAAAACACAGTAACACCACCAAGTCTACAATAAAAGGAACTAATATTCATTGGTCACTATTATCTATTAACATCAGTGAACTCAAATCTTCAATAAAAAGACACAGATTAACAGAATGGTTGCTGAAACAGGATCCAACAGTCTGCTACACCCAAGAAACACACCTCTGCAACAAAGATAAGCACTACCACAGAGTAATGGGCTGGGAAAACAAGCTTGAGTAGCTATCCTAATATCTAATAAAATAGACTTTCAACCAAAATTAATCAAAAATGATGAGACTGGGTACTTCCTTCTCATGAAAGGAAAAATTCTCCTTAAGGACATCACAATCCTGAACATCTATGCCTCAAATACAACAGCACCTGCATTTGTAAATGAAACATTACTAAAGTTTAATTCACACATTGATCCCAGCACCTTAATAGTGGGAGACTTCAACACTCTACTCTCATCAAGGGACAGATCATCTAGACAAAAGCTAAGTGGGAAATAATGACACTTACAGAGGTCCTAAATCACATGGACCTAATAGATGTCTATAGAACTTTTCACCTAAACACAAAAGAGTACACCTTCATTTCAGCACCTCAGGAAACCTTCTCAAAAATTGACCACAAAATCGACACAAAGCAAGCCTCAACAGATACAAAAATAATTAAATAATCCCTTGTATCCTATCAGACCATGATGGACTAAAACTAGACCTCAACAACAACAGAAATAACAAAAATCCTATTAAAAGAATCCTCACGCGCTGTAATTATTCATTTTCTAGAACTGTGTCACCATGAAGCTTTATGGTTCTATGGAGACTTTAATGTTTATGTTTTGTGATGGCTCACTATTAAAAACAATTCAGCTGATATTTTAGGTCTTTTGTTGCCAATTATAATTAGATTGTTCATCAATCATCAACTCTCCCATTAACTGCAAAAATTTGAGGCTAATGTCAGTTTGCAATAATGACTGTTCAATGTTTTTATCCTATTAGTATGCATGCTTCGTATAGATGTGTGCATGATTAGTTTCATATCAAGACCTGTAATTAAATAATTGAAGCTCAAACAGAATGGATATTAAACATGAAAACATATTTAATAAAGACCCAGAACCTAATCAAAATGCTGATTAGCAGTTAAAAGTCAATGTTTTGAGTTCATCTACTGTTACTACACTTAGGATATTCCAGAATATATTTGTGAAAAGTTTTAGCCTAAGGTTAAAAGATAGAAACTCTTTTTAGCATGGCAGTTAAATAGGATTTTCAAATGGTAAATTATATACCGTGCATACCTATCTGTCTGCTGGATTGAGAGAATCTATTTTAACTATTATTTAAAAGAATAAATTGGCAAAACATATAAATCCTACAGTTGGCAAAATTATTTCTATAAGTTACAAATATGAAATTCAAGGAGTCTGGGCACAGTATCAGTCTGAGACTGATACTCCAGCCAAGGATCACTCATGGAGATGGCCTGGAACCCTTGTGCAGAGGTAGCCCACAGCAGTTCAGTGTCCAAGTGGGTTCCATAGTAATGAGGACAGGGACTGTCTCTGACAGGAACTGATTGGCCTACTCTTTGATCACCTACCCCTGAGGGGGGAAGAACCTTAACAGGCCACAGAGGAAGACAGTATAGCCACTCCTGATGAGACCTGATAGACTAGGATCAGAGGAAAGGGGAGGAAGACCTCTCTTATCAGTGGACTGGGAGAGGGACATAGATGGGGAAAAAGGAGGGAGGGTAGGATTGGGAGGGGAGGAGGGAGGGAGCTACAGAGGGCATACAAAGTGAATAATCTGTAATTAATAAAATAAAAATAATTTAAAAACAAATAAAGCAGCAACAAACATGAAAAAATCTAGATAGATTTGGTGATTTATATATAGTCTCATAAAGCTAACTAGTGACAGTGTGAAATAAAATCTAGGTTCAAAATTTTAACTTTATTAGTATCAGGAAAAGTTAGTAAAAAATTTAAGCTCCATGTTTTAAATCAATGAGTTTTAAAAACAATTGGAGGTAGAAAGGAAGACACTGAAAAGCTTCATTTATTTCCTTTCTTTCTATCCATTCAATTATTCCCCTTTTTGGGAATCAAATCTACTCACTATTTTCTATTAATAATTCCAGTAATTTTTATCCGACTATAAATACAAGAATATGCTATCTCTTCCTCTGTACAATTTTTATTTATATTAATTTCTTACTTTTGAGAGCATAATATAATTATAAAATTCCCCTTTCCCTAAATCTTCCATGTAGTCACTATCCTCTCTCTTTTGAATGCAAGATCTCCTTTTAAAAATATTGACACACACACATATATATATACATACATATATGTGTATATATAATTTCTTTTATTATACATGAAACATGACACATCATATATACACTTTTCAGCCTGACTTTTTCAATTTGTCCATATTAAGATTGGCCTGCTCTTTGATCACCTCCCTCTGAGGGGAGAGCAGTCTTACCAGGCCACAGAAGATGACAATGCAGCCACTCCTGATGTGATCTGATAGACTAAGATCAGAAGGAAGGAGAAGAGGACTTCCCTTATCAGTGGACTTGGGGAGGGCCGTGCGTGAAGAAGGGGGAGGGAGGGTGGGATTGGGAGGGGAGGAGGGAGGGGCTTATGGGGAATACAAAGTGAATAAATTGTAATTAATAAAAAAAACTTAACTGTAAAAAATGAGGTCCTTCAACATTAATACAAAGGCATCTTGTCATTTTTTTATTTTATTCAATGCATAGTCTCTTGCATTGAAATTATAGCTTATTTATTCAATGTGTTTTGACATTATCAGCAAGTACTTGAAAATGGTTTAATACTAAAATAATTTCACCCTACATATAAATGGATGCTTTTATTTGCAGGACAGAAATTCTGATATTAGAGATACTAAGCTGAAATTAAACTTCAGTTCAGTATGCACAACACTAAGGAACAATGCGAAAAACAAAACAAAACTGCACTTTTTTCCAGTTTAAGGCTTATTGCCTAAGTAAGATGCCTCCCAGAGTTCACTAACATGAATAAGTGATACTGAAAATGTTATTCTTAAAATGTTTACAAAGCAGCATGCACATAGAATTTTTCACTTTTATCTTATATTCAAAAGTATAACATTTCAAAATCCATCTTTAGTCCAATAGATCATACATCCTGCTTGCTGTTCATAGTAACCCATATATAACCTGCATTTTAAAACAGTTCCATTTCCTTTTAGGATGGAAGGCCTGCCTACACTGCTGCAGTATAATGAAACACATTAGGAAGACAGACTAATTAAGGGAAGAGGCAGCTTCTTTATTAAATGATGTGTCCCAGATTCCCATTTCATGAAACATGTACCCATGTCACATGCCAAATTCTCATTAACTTCAAGAAGGAGTTATGTGCAGAAAAAATATGCAGTCTGAAGATGGAAGGATAAATTAGTCTAGAACAATCCTTAAATGTAAGTTTAGAATGCAATGAATGCCTTCAATTATGAGTGGGAATGTTGTTCAGATTGGATATTATCTGCTCCTTCCTTGTCTCGGACCACACATTCAAAATTAGCAGAGCCAAGAATTGCTTTGAATGGAGAAAAGACATGAACAACTCAAATTGCAAGTGTAAGTGAAGATGAAATTCAAATATTTGAATCATAAAAATATAACAATTTCTCAAAAAACAGCTTAAGAAAAGAAAATTGTGCTTTTAATTCAGCATAGAAATGATTAATATTTAATAAAAAACAGAAGTATCTGAAGACCCTATTAATTTTAGATTAAGGAGCAAATTTTACTAAATATTAAGTGCAAATACACTTAACATATATTTTATAGTCACTCTCTAGTGTAATACATGGTTGCTACTTCTGTACTATTTCTCTACAGAACCCTTTAGGCTTGTTGGTTTAATGATACACTACAATTACAATAATTGTATCATTGTTACTTTATGATTGTAAAATTGATTCTTTTAAACAGGCAAAGTAAAAACTTTTCTTCATAGTGCCATTTCCATGAGATAGTTGAGAGCACTTTCTCTTTAGCTCTGCTAAAATGAAATGTTTTAAAATTATGAGTCTTTGTTATAATAAATTACCTAAAAATTCATAACTTAAGTACCTTATAAAAGATGATAAATTTTACAAAGCCTATCTCTACTTTTGAATGTATGGTTTCTAGATAATAATTCAAAGTTAATTTAGTAGGAAAGCAAAAGCAATATTACAACATATTGTAAAAAAAAAGAAAATTTCCATAAAAAAAAACTGATCATATGTGGGGTGATTATAAAATGACATAGTCCAGTCTTTGTCACTTTTATAAAATGAACCTTTAAAATTTTTCATAAATCATAGTAAAACAGGTTTGCATGGTATTTGTTATAAGATGAGACCTTGTATCTGTGGAAATAAGCTAGCAGTTGGCTTCTTATAACCAGTTTTAGTAGGACTCAAGAACTCAAACCTTCTTAAGAAAAGTAAGTCATTATTTCTTTATTGATGAAATAAAACTTTACAATGTCTATCCATTTGGGTCACCACGGGATTTCCTTACTAATGAGATGATAAAAAAACAGATAACATTTTGAGCAATTTCCTTGAAACAAGTGATGATCTACACTATATGCCATTCTAGTGCTCTCTAAAACAAGACCTCTGCTCTAATAATTTCAGATAATGCTTTTGCTTAGAATTTTTAAAATATATATATTTAAAGTGGCAAAAGACATAATGGAAAACATAAGAATATATCACTATATTTAAAAGAACTAACATGAATTCTAAAAATTACATAGTATCAAAATGTAAAATATATTGGAGAAAAATTAAAATGACAGTGGTAGGATTTTTCTAGTCAAGTTTTCAGGGTCATTTATGTATACCATCATATCCTCTGCAAATAAAAATACTTTGACTTTGGTCTTTCTAATTTGTATCCCCTTAATCACCTTCACTAGGGTTATTGCTCTCCCTAGAACTTCAGTTACTATATTGAATAGATATGGTGGGAATGGACAACCTTGTCCTGTTCCTGATTTTAATGGAATTGCTTTAAGTTTCTCCCCATTTAATTTGATGTTGGCTATTTGACTGTTGTGTATTGTCTTTATTAGGTTTAGGTATGTATCTCTAACTTTTCAAGACTTTTATCATGAAAGGGTGTTGGATTTTGTTAAATGCTTTTATTTTTAGCATCTAATAAAATGATCACTTTTCCTTTCAGATTATTAATATAGTGTATTACATTTACAGATTTTCATATGTTGAATCATCTCTGCATCTCCAAGATGAAGCCTACCTTATCATGATGGATGATTCTTTTGTGTGTTCCTGGATTCTAGATACAAGATTAACTAAAAACAAAACACAAACAACAACACCCTCAAAACAAACAAACAAACAAACAAAAACCCAAACAAATAGTGTCCCTCTTATAGACAAGCAGACTGAGGACTAAGAAAGAAATCAGGGAAGCAACACTTTTCACAAAGGCCTCAAATATATTGGGGTAATTCTAACCAGGAAAGTGAAAGACTTGTATGATAAAAACATGAAGTCTTTGAAGAAAGAAATTAAAGATGATATCAGAAGATGGAAAGATCTCCCTGTTCATTAATCAGTAGGATTAACATAGTAAAACTGACCATTCCACTAAAAGCAACTTATGGCTCAACTCAATCCCCATCAAAATTCCTACAGAATTTTTTTAGATCTTGGAAGAACAATTCTCAACTTCATATTGAAAAACAACAGCAAAAGCAGAATAGATAAAAAAAAAATCCTAAAAGTAAAAGAACTTGTAGAAGTATCACCATCCCTGATATCAAGTGCATTACAGAGCTATAGTAATAAAAAAAAAACTGCATAGCATTGGCATAAAAAGAGACATGTTGATCAAGGGAATTGAACTGAAGATCCAGACATAAATTCACACACCAGTGAACACTTGATTTTTGAAAGAAGTCAGAAATATACAGTTGAATAAAGAAAGCATCTTTAACAAATGGTGCTGGTCTAACTAGATGTCTGCATGTAGAAAAATGCAAATAGATCCTTATTTATCAAATTGCACAAAACTTAACACCAAGTGGATCAAATACCTCAACATAAAATCTATTGAACCTTATAGAAGAGAAAGTGGGGAACAGCCTTAAATGCATTGACAAAGGAGACAACCTTCTGAAGAGAACACTTTTAGTGCAAGCACTAAGATCAATGATGAATAAATGGGGTTTCATGAAATGGAGAAACATCTGTAGAGCAAAGGACACCATCATTCAGATGAAAAGGAAGCCTACAGAATTGAAAAACAATTCCACTAACTCCAAATCAGAAAGAGGCCTAATATTCAAATTATATGTGTATATATTAACTCAATAAATTACATATCAAAACCAAGTAATTAAAAATGGGGTACAGTTCTAAACAGAGAATTCTCAATAGACGAATTTAAAAAAGCTGAGAAGCACTCAATGAAATGTGCAACATTCTTAGTTATCAGGAAAATATAAATCAAAATGACTCTGAGATTCAATCTTATACAAATCAGAATGAGTAAGGTCAAAAACACAAATGAAAGTTCATATTGGCAAGGATGTGGAACAAGGGAACACTCCTTCATTGCTGATGGGAGTTCAAACTTGCACAGCCACTATGTTGCACAGCCACTATGGAAATTGATATGGCAGTACCTAACAAAATCAAGGATCAACCTACCTCAAAACCCAGCTAAATCACTCTTCAGTGTATACGCAAAACACTTTCTTTCTCACCACAAGGATACTTGCTCAGTCATGTTCATTATGGCATTATCCATAATTGTCAAATACTGGAAACAACCTATATTGTCCTCAACCTAAAAATGTACAAAGAAAATGTGGTATATTTACACAATTAAATACACTCAGGAAACAAAAACAAGGAAATCATGAAATTTGCAGGCAAATGGTGGGAACTAGAAAGATCATCCTGAGTGAGGTATCCCAGAAGCAGAAAGACACACATGGTATATACTCACTTATAAGTTGGTATTAGACATATAATATAGGTAAACATACTAAAAACTGCATACCAAGAGAAGCTAAGCAAGATGTGAAATCTGGATAAGTTGATCAATCCTCACTTAGAAAGAAAAATAGGATGGACATTGGAAGAAGGAGCAAACAGGGAACAGGACAGGAGCCTACCACAGAGGGCCTCCGAAAGATTCTACCCAGCAGTGTATCAAAGCAGAGACTGAGATTCATAACCAATCTTTGGGCAGAGTGCAGGGAATCTTATGAAAGAAGGTAGAGATAGTAAAACCTGGAGAGGACAGATGTTGCACAAGGAGAGCAACAGAACCAAAAAAATTCTGGGCACAGGGGTCTTTTCTGAGGCTGACACTCCAACCAAGGACCATTCATGTTTATATCCAAGATTTTTGTTTATATGTAGCCCATGACAGCTCAGTATCCAAATGGGTTCTACGGTAAGAGGAACAGTGAGTATCTCTGAGAGTGGCTGGCTTTTTGATCACCTCCCCCTAAGAGGGAAGCATGCTTGCCAGGCCATAAAGGAGGACAGTGCAGCCAGTCCTGATAAGACCTGATAAGCTAGAGTCAGATGGAAGGGGAGGAGGAAATCTCCTATCAGTAGACTTAGAGAGAGGCATGGTAGGAGATGAGGGAGAAATGGTGGGATTGAGAAGGGATGGTGCTAGTCTAACTGGATGTCTACATGTAGAAAAATGCAAGTAGATCCATATTTATTACCCTGCACAAAAGTGAAGTCAAATTGGATTAAAGACCTAAACATAAAGCCAGACACACTAAATCTGTTAGAAGAAAAATTGAAGAAAAGCCTTGAACTCATTGGCACAGGAGACAACTTTCTGAACAGAACACCAACAACACAGGCCCTAAGAGCAACAATCAATAAATGGTACCTCATGAAACTGAAAAGCTTCTGTAAAGGAAAGGACACTGTCCTCAGAACAAAACAATAGCCTACAGACTCTGAAAAGATCTTCACCAAATCTATACCTGACAGAGGGCTAATATCCAGAATATATACAGAATACAAAAGTTAAAAAGCAACAAAAGAATTCATCCAATAAAAAATTGGGTACAGAGATAAACATATAATTCTCTGCAGAGGAATATTGAATGGCAGAAAACACTTAAAGAAATGTTCAAAATCCGTAGTCATCAGGGAAATGCAAATCAAAACGACTTCACCTACACCCATCAGAAAGGCCAAGATCAAAAACTCAAGTGACAATACATGCTAGAGAGGATGTAGAGAAAGGGGAACACTACTCCATTGCTGGTTGGAATGTAAATTTGTATAACCACTTTGGAAGACAATCTGGCACTTACTCAGGCAGTTAGGAATAGCAGTTCCTCAAGACCCAGCTATGCCACTCCTAGGAATATATCCAACATATGCTCAAGTCCACAACAAGTACATTTGCTCCCCTATATTTGTAGTATCTTTATTCATAATATCCAGAATCTGGAAACAACGCAGAGGCCCTTCAATTGAGGAATGGTTACAGAAATTGTGGTACATTTACACAATTGAATACTTCTCAGCAATTAAAAATGAGGAAATCATGAAATTTACAGAGAAATGATGGTAGAAAAGATCATCCTGAGTGAGGTATCCCAGAAGTAGAAAGACACACATGGTATATACTCACTTATAAGGGGTTACTAGACATTTAATAAAGGATAAGCCTACTAAAATATCTACACCAAAAGAAGCTAAGCAAGATGGTGTACCCTGGGTAAAATGATCAATCTTCACTCAAAAAGGCAATTGGGATGAGCATCTGAAGAGGTAGAAAACAGCGAACAGGACAGGAGCCTACCACAGAGGGCCTCTGAATGATTCTACCCATTAGAGTATCGAAGCAGATGCTGAGACTCATATTCAAACTGTGGCAGAGTGCAAGGAATCTTATGAAAGAAGGGGGAGATAGAAAGACCTGGAGGTGACAGGAGCTCCACAAGGAGAGCAACAGATCCAGGAACTCTGGGCCCAGGGGTCTTTTCTGAGACTGATACTCCAACCAAAGACCATGCATGGGGGCAGCCTAGAAGCTGTGCACAGATGTAGGCCATGGTAGCTCAGTATCCACTTGGGTTCCCTAGTAAAATGAACAGGGACTGTCTTTGACATCAACTCATCGGCTGGCTCAATGATCACATCCCCTTGACATGGGAGCATCCTTCCCAAGCCACAGACTTAGACAATGCAGCAAGTCCTGATGAGACCTAATAGGCTAAGGTCAGTTGGAGAGGGAGGAGACCCTCCCCTATCAGTTGACTGGGAGAGGGGCATGGGAGGAGATGAGGGAGGAAGGATATGACTGGGAGGGAATGAAGGAGCGGGCTACAGCTGGGAAACAAAGTGAATAAACTGTAATTAATATTAAAAACGATAATTTAGTTTTTAAAGAGCTAAAAAAAGAGAAGAAATGCCATGTCTTTGAAGAAAGAACTTAAAGGAGATATCAAAAGGCTGAAAGGTCCCCATGCTCATGAAACCCTAGGATTAACATTGTGAAAATGGCCATCCTGCCAAAAGCAATCTACAGATTCAATGCAATTCCCATCAAAATACCAACACATTTCTTTACAGACGCTGAAAGAACAATTCTCAACATAAATAGATTGTATGGAGTTATCTCCATCCCTGATCTCAAGCTATACTATAGAGCATTAATAATAGAAATTGAACAGTATTTGCATAGAAAAAGAATAGTGGATCAGTGGAATCGAATAGAAGACCCAAAAATAGACACACACGCCTATGAACACTTGACTTTTGACAAAGAATCCAAAACCATAAAATGGAAAAATACAGCATTTTCAACAAATGGTGCTGGTCTTACTGGATGTCTACATGTAGAAAAATACAAGTAGAACCATATTTAGCACCCTAAATAAACTAAAGTCCAGTGGATCAAAGACCTCAACATAAAATCAGACACACCAAACCTGTTTGAAGAAAAATTGGGAAAGAGCCTTGAACTCATTGGCACAGGAGACAACTTCCTGAGGAGAATGCCAACAGCACAGGCTCTAAGATCATTAATGCAATGGTACCTCATGAAACTCAAAAACTTCCGTAAAACAAAGAGCACTGTGTCAGAACAAAACGAATGGATCTTCACCAACCCTATATCTTACAGAGGGCTACTATCCAGACTATATAAAGAACTCAAGAATTTAAACAGCAACAAATCAAATAATCCAATTAAAAAAGCAGTACAGAGGTAAACAGAGAATTCTCAATAGAGGAATATTGAATGGCAGTGTAACACTTACAGAAATGTTCAACATCCTTAGTCATCAGGGAAATACAAATCAAACAACCCTGAGATTTCACTGCACACCCATCGGAATGGCTAAGATCAAAAACTCAAGTGACAACACATGCTGGAGAGGATGTGGAGAAAGGGGAACCCTCCTCCATTGCTGGTGGGAATGTAAACATGTTCTACCACTTTGGAAATCAATCTTGCTCTTTCTCAGACAATTAAGAATAGTGCTTCCTCAAGATCCAGCTATAGCACTCCTAGGCATATATCCAAAATATGGTCAAGTACACAACATGGACATTTGCTCAACCATGTTCATAGCAGCTTTATTCATAATAGCTGGAACCTGGAAAAAAAAAAAACCAGATGTCCCTGAACTGTGGAATGGATACAGAAATTGTGGTACATTTGCACAATGAAATATCACACAGCAATTAAAATAAGGAAATCATGAAATTTGCAGGCAAGTGGTGGGAACTACAAAAGGTCATCCTGAGTGAGGTATCCCAGAAGCAGAAAGACACATATGGCATATACTTACTTATAAGTGGATATTAGACATATAATATAGGATAAACCTACTAAAATCTGTACACCAAAAGAACCTAAGCAAGAAGGAGGACCCTGGGTAAAATTATCAATCCTCACTCAGAAACGCAAATGGAACAGACTTAGGAAGAGTTAAAAAAACAGGGAACAGGACAGGAGCCTACCACAGAGGGCCTCCGAAAGACTCTAAGATGATGCTATTACTCATAGCCACACATTGGGCAGAGTGCAGGGCAGGAAATCTTGGGTAAGAAAGGGGAGATATAAAGACCTGGAGGGGATAGGACTCCACAAAAAGAGGAACAGAACCGAAATTTCTGGGCACAGGGGCCTTTTCTGAGTCTGACACTCCAACCAAGGACCATGCATGGAGATTACCTAGAACCCCTGCACAGATGTAGCCCATGGCAGCTCAGTTTCCAAGTGAGTTCTCTAATAATGGGAATGGGGACTGTCTCTGACATGAACTCAGTGGCTGGCTCTTTAATCACCTCCCCTTGATGTGGGAGCAGCCTTACCAAGCCACATAGGAACACAATGCAGCCAGTCCTAATAAGACCTCATAGACTAGGATCAGGTGGAAGGGGAAGAGGACATCACCTATCAGTGGAGTGAGGGAGGGGCATAGGAGAAGAAGAGGGAGGGAGAGTGGGATTGAGAGGGAACAAGGGAGGGAACTACAGCTGGGATACAAAATCAATAAAATGTAATTAATAAAAAAATAATTTTTAAATGAAAGTATCATATTAGATTAGAAGAAGAACAATAAAAATAAAAATACTATGATGTAGTAAATGAAGCTGTTTATTTTAATGTTATCAGAAAATTTGCAAATGGATGTAACTAGAAAAAAAATATCAACCCACATGAGGTAACTCAGACCTAGAAAGACAAATATGTTTTGCATTCACTTATAAGTGAATATTTTGTGTTATGTAAATGATAATCATGCTAGAAACCAGAGATAGGAGAGTTTAGGTAAGGAGGAGAGAATTTGGAGTGGGGATGCATGGTCCTTTCTGGAAAGGGAAAAAGGACAAATTTTCTGTGTGGACTGGTTTTGGGGTAGAATCTGAGCAGGAAGATTCAGGAAGCTGGGAGTGTGGGAGATGTGGGGGGAGGAAGAGAATATGGGGAAAAACAGCCAGGATTGGACAGCATGGATAGGGTTGTGTGGAAACTTCCTGGAATCTATGAGAGTGACCCTAGTAAGGATTTCTAGGAATGGAAAATATAAAGTCTTAACTGGCCATCTTTTGTAGCCTGGCAAGTTTTCTAGAGGTAGAACTGGGTTACATATTTTTGAGTTATTGTCTGAAAGGGTCCTGTGCAGATCCCTAAACAATGCAGGCTGATACTAAGACATTAGACAGCTGTCTGAAAGCTGACAGCTGGAGTTCCATTACTGAGGACATTATCTACACATGTCATTGAACATAGGATATGTCAAGCTCGTGCTTGCATGGAGCCTTCACTACTATGTTCTAGTCTTTTTGGTACTCTGCAGGCCAAGGAGAGAGAAACGTGGACACCGACCGTCCCAGTCACAAAACCCTAGATCTACAGTCTGTCTTGCCCATAGGATGTGTTGGGGCAATGAAGGCTTAGAATTTATGGGAGTGGCCAAAACAATGTTTGCTTTAACTTGAGGCCTATGCCATGAGAGGGGGCTCATGTCATTCATCCATTGTCTGGATGGCCAGGAAGCAGAGATCTATGGCAAAACCAAATGAAATCGATGTAAAAAAAATCAATGACGTGATTTCTAATGACATGCTGCTATATTAATAGATCGGTGCCTTGTCCAGTTGTCAATAGAAAGAGAGGTTTTCTCTCATAGCAGATGGGAATGACTACAGAAACTCTCAGCCAGATATTATGCCAAGAGAGAGTCTAAATTGGTGGTCTCTGCCAGGTACCTCCCCTCAGAGACTGAAAAACTCTGCAGAAAAAAGATGAATGAAGATTGTAGGAGGCAGAAGGGATGGAAGACACCAAGAGAATATAGTCCATTAAATCAACTACACAGAGCTTACATTGGCTCACAGAGACTGAAGCAGCAAGCACATATTCCTGTGCATATATGTTAGGGCTGTTTAGTTTGGTGTTTTGGGAGACTCTTAATAGTAGGAGCCAGTGTGTCTCTGACTCTTTGTCCTACTTTTGGGACTCTTTTCCTTCTATTGAGTTGCCTTTCCAGCCTCAATCGGAGAGTTTTTTTGCCTTGTCTTACTGTATCTTGTTATTTCTCGTTTAGCTGTTGTCTTTTGGAGACCTTTTCTGAAGAGGAAAAGGAGGGGGAGTTGATCTGGGGGAGAAGTGAGGTGGGTGGTATTTGGGGAGGAGTAGAGGGAGAGAAACCTGTGATCTGGATGTATTGTATGATAAAATAATCTATTTTCCATAAAAATAAAATAAATAAAACTCAAAAGCCAAGCTAAATAACAAGAAAAAGCTTTAATACAACAAGATTTAGTGAACTTGGATACAAAGGCCAAATTACCCAGAAATGAGCACGGGAAGTTAAAGTGATGACACATCTAAAACAAAAGTTAGACTTTATGGAAGTTAGTAAGACATGACATAATTTAGTTCTAACTGCTATTTTAAAAAATTAGAATGGGAAGAAGTCATGATGTCTAAGGCTATCCTAAGATTCTTTAAAAACCCAATGATCACAGGCAATTCTTAGATTTAAGAAACACAGTTCTCGAAGCAGAGAAAATTAAAATAAATTCATATTTTGTATTTTCAGAACATCAGGGGCACCCATAACTATACATCATTTAGTTTCCCTATAAAGGCATTATTGACAGGAGCCCAGGTTCTCAGCCTTCTGTAGCCAGTAAGTACTCATTTCTTAGCATTAATTTCATGCCAGTGGTTGATCATGGTTAAGATATTAATACAGCAAAGTTTTATTCTAGCATTCCTTGAGGGCCTGTCTAAAGCTATTCTGAATCTTCACTGCAATGTGGAATGGTTTTAGTCAGTCTTCCTTTCTCTATTTCCAAAGCAAGACTGTACATTGTGTTCTGAAGGTTCTTGCTTTCTTTTCCTGATCTCTCCATTATCCCAAAGACTACTCTCCCAAAATTTTGCTCATTTTATCCTATCTTGAATCATTTTTGATGATGATGTGAACTGACACAAGCCAAAATTAAATTTCAAAAAACATAAAGCAATTAGGTAGTACAAAGCAATCACAAATGGAGCTGCTCTTAAAATGACTACAGATTTTCAACTCTACCATAAAAGCTAGTTGATAGCCTGTGTAAAGTAGCAAAGCAGTGTTTTGTCCACCAGAGTGAATAATCAGTCCTCTCTATGATGCCTCTTTCAGTGACCTGGACAATTTTTAGTAAACCAAATCTATCTTACTATCTTCAAATTATGTCACAATAGATTCCTCTATGGGATAGCTGGAGATTTAAGATCAGGGCTGGTAAATTTTTTGTAATTTTTTCTTTACTATTATAATTTACTCACTTTCTATCCCTGTTTTAGCCTCCTCTATCATCTCCTCCAGGTCCTACCCTCCCTCCCACTGCCCACTCTATGTCCCTCCCTTAGTCCACTGATAGGGGAGGTCCTCCTCCCTTACTACCTGACCCTAGCCCATCATGTCTCACCAGGACTGTCTGGATCCTCTTTCTCTGTTGTCTAGGTAGACCACCTTGCCAAGAGGAGGTGATCAAAGAGCCTGCTGCCAAGGCCATGTCAGAGATAATTTCTGCTTTACTTACAAGGGAACACATATGAAGACTGAGCTGCCCGTGGGCTACATCTAACCATGGGGTCTAGGTCCTCTCCATGAATGGTCTTTGAATGATTCAGCAGACTCTGCAGGACTCCCTCAGCCAAGATTTTTTTTTTTTGATCTTTGGTTTCCATGTGGAGTTCTTGTCCCCTCCAGGTCTTTCTATCTCCCCCTTCTTCCATAAGATTCCCTGCACTCTGCACAAATTAAACCCCATGTTGATCAAACACCTCTACATAAAATCAGACACACTAAACCTGTTAGAAGAAAAATTGAGGAAGAGCCTTGAACTCATTGATACAGGAGACAACTTCCTGAACAGAACACCAGCAGAACAGTCTCTAAGATCAACAATCGATAAATGGGATATCATGAAACTAAAAAGCTTCTGTAAAACAAAGGACACTATCTGCAGAACAAAACAACAGCCTACAGACTGGTAAATTTTTTCACCAACACTATATCTGACAGAAGGCCAATATCCAGAATATATAAAGAACTGAAGAAGTTAAACAGCAACAAATCAAATAATCCAATTTAAAAAGCGGTACAGAGGTAAACAGAGAATTCTCAATAGATGAATATCAAATGGCAGAGAACCATGTAAAGAAATGCTCAACATCCTTAAGTCATCTAGGAAATGCAAATTAAAGTGAGCCTGAGATTCCACCTTACAACCATCAGAATGGCTAAGATCAAAAGCTCAAGTAACACATGCTGGAGAGGTTGTAGAGGAAGGGGAGCCCTCCTCCATTTCTGGTGGGAATGTAACCTTGTCCAACCACTTTGGAAATCAATTTGACACTTTCTCAGATATTGAGGTATGTAGTGCTACCTCAAGATCCAGCTATACCACTCCTGGGAATATATACGAAAGTTGCTCAAGCATACAACAAGGACATTTGCTCAATTATTTTCATAGAAGCTTTATTCTGGAAACAACCTAAAAGTCCTCAACTGAAGAACGGATACAGAAGGTGTGGTGCTTTAGTTTTGTGCACTATGATAAGTAAGGATATATTAGCATTTTTCTACATGTAGATATCCAGTTAGACCAGTACCATTTGCTGAAAATGATATCTTTTTTTTTCCATTTGGACATCTTTGTCAAAAATCATGTGCCCATAGGTGTGTGGGTTTATTTCTGGGTCTTTTATTTGATTCCATTGATCCACCATTCTGTTTCTATGCCGGTAACATGCAGTTTTTATTACTGTTGCTCTATAGTACAGCTTAAGATCAGGGATGGAAATACCCCCCAGAAGATCTTTTATTGTAGAGGATTGTTTTAGGAATTCTGGGTTTCTTGTTATTCCATATGAAGTTGAGAATTTTTCTTTCTAGGTCTGTAAAGAATTGTGTTGGTAATTTGATGGGAATTGCATTGAATCTGTAGATTGCTTTTGTTAAAATGGCTATTTTTACTATGTTAATCCTGCCAAGCCATGAGCATTGGAGATCTTTCCATCTTCTGATGTCTTCTTCAATTTCTTTCTTCAGAGACTTGAAGTTTTTTTTTTTTTTTTTTTTTTTTTCATACAGGTCTTTCACTTGGTTAGAGTCACACCAAGGTACTTTATGTTATTAGTGGCTATTGTGAAGAGTGGTGTTTCCCTCATTTCTTTCTCAGCCCTTTTGTCTTTTTATACAGGAGAGCTACTAATTTTTCTTTTGAGTTAATTTTGTATCCTGCCACTTTACTTAAGGTTTTTATCAACTTAAAGAGTTCTCTGGTAGAATTGGGGGGGGGGGGGTCACTCATGTATACTATATCATCTGCAAATAATGATACTTTGACTTCTTCCTTTCTGATGTGTATTCCATTTATCTCCTTTAGTCGTCTTACTGCTCTAGCTAGGACTTCAAGTACTATGTTGAAGAGATATGGAGAGAATGGACAGCCTTGCCTTGTCCCTCATTTCAGTGGGGTTGATTAAAGTTTCTCTCCTTTTAGGTTTTTGTTGGCTCTAGGCTTGCTGTATATTGTCTTTGCTATGTTTAGGTATGTGCCTTGTATCTCTTATCCCTCCAAAACTTTAAACATGAATGGGTGTTGAATTCTGTCAAATGCTTTTTCAGCATCTAAGGAAATGATCATGTGGTGTTTTTTTTTCCTTTTTGTTTGTTTATGTGGCGGATTACATTGATGGATTTCCATATAGTGAACCACCCTTTTATGCCTGGGATGAAGCCTATTTGTTCATGGTGGAAGATATCTTTTATGTGTTCTTGGATTCTGTTTGCAAGTATTTTATTGAGTATTTTTGCATCATCATTCATAAAAGACCCAATTCTGAAATTCTCCTTTCATGTTGGGTCTTTTTTCTGGTTTAGGTATCAAGGTTACTATTGCCTCATAGTTTGATAATGTTCCTTCTGTTTCAATTTTATAGAATAGTTTGAAGAGTATTGACATCACCTCTTCTTTCAATGTCTGTTTATTCCATATGTGTTGATAGAAAGTTTTGCTGGGTATAGTGGTCTGGTTTGCAATTTGTTTGTTTGTTTGTTTGTTTGCTTTGTTTTTTTAGATTCTGCATTACATCTATCCAGGCCCTTCTGGCTTTCCTGGGTTCTGTTGAAAAGTCTGGTATGATTCTGATAGGTCTACCTTTTATGTTACTTGGCCTTTTTCCCTTTCTGCTTTTAATATTCTTTCTTTGTTTTGTAGATTTAGTGTTTTGACCATTTTGTGTCATGAAGAGTTTCTTTTCTGGTCTAGCCTATTTGGTGTTCTGTAGGCATCTTGTATGTTTAAGCACATCTCTTTCTTGAAGTTAGGAAAATTTTCTTCAGTGATTTTCCTGAAAATATTTTCTGGACCTTGGAGCCTGGAATCTTCTTTTTCAGCTATTCCTATTATTCTTAGATTCCTTTTTTTTAATGGTGTCCTCAATTTCTTGGAAGTTTTGTGTTTGAAACTTTTCCGATTTTACTTTTTCTTTGAGTGATGTATCAATATCTTTAATTGTATCTGAACGTCCGAGATTTTCTCTTGCATTTCTTGTATTTTGTTAGTGATGTTTACCATTGTGGTTCCTGACCTTTTCTCTAAGTTCTCCAGCTCCAGGGTTTCCTGTGTTTGTGTTTTCTTTATTGATTCTGCTTCTGTTTTCATGTCTTGCACCATTTCCTTCATCTGTTTGAATATGGATTCCTGTCTTTCCATGATGGCATCTACTTTTTTTCATTCATTTCCTCTTTATGTGCTTCACTGAAGCACTCACTTGCAGGTGTGTGTGGTAAGCTCAGTGGGCCTGCATGCACTCACTTGCAGGCAGTGTGCAAAATGCAAATGACCTATGAACTCACCTGCAGGCATATGTGGTAAGCTCATAGAACCCACAGTTTTCAACTCTCATATTTAGGTCCCTGTTTGGCATTAGAGTAAGGAGATCCCGTACCTGAGGTTATGCACTTCCTGCTGCTGCAGCTGACAGTGCAGGGAGTCGATAGTTTGATACTCTCAAACCCTGGAGACATTGACATTCATGGGGACCCTGATCCAATCTGTCCCAGCTCAAGGGTTCTCCCCTCTAGCCTGTGAAGCCTTAAAGTCTATGCTCTGACTTCAGCTGCCCATCAATTCACCAGTTTCGGAGTTTTGGATCTTCTGCCTTTCAGAAATGGTGGCCACTCCACCTTGATCTTTTTAATCCTAGAAATTCTCTCATATTTTCTTTGCTTCATTTAGTTTTCATTTGCATGCATGCATTCACACAGGCATGCGTGTACACTCTCTCTCTCTCTCTCTCTCTCTCTCTCTCTGAATTCAGGTTATCCCATATATGAATTTTTTTCTCATCACAACATTTTGAAGGAAAACCTATCGATTATTTCTACCCTTTCCCTTCCTTTTCTCCTTCACTTGTTCTTTCCTTTGCTTCTTCCCTCTTTCACCCTCTTTTTCTCTGTCGTTTTTTTCTTTCTTCTTCCTCCCTCGTTTTTTTGTGAAAGGGCTCAAATTCAGAGTGTTTTACTTGCCAGGAAACACTTCAGTGTGAGGAGATGTATTCTTAGTTCTATAGTTCTCAATAAATGCCTGTCATCTATTAAACACTAAAGCATTATTACATTATTATCTTATGGAATAGGTAAACTTTTAATCACTTATATTATTAATCTATTCATTTTGGCCACTTTTCCATCTTCAAATTCAACCACCATATACTTGCATTACCACCCAAATATCTTATACATTGAGACTTCATTATCTGTTAATTAAACTGTTAAAATTATATCAATAATCTATCCTGCCATTAACTGTCCACTTTCTTGTCAACACTATAACTAAAATGTACTTTGTGGCAAGCAAATCTGACAGTCCATGGCAGAGACTATACAATTATTTACTAAACTGCTTTTCTTTTATTATAAGAAATGTACTTTTTTTCCTGTGCCCACCTGCTAACTATTACAGTCCAATCAATTTCCTTAAAGTGACATACATAAGGCTATGTATTCTAATTGTGACTCAGCATAGCCTCATTAAGTCTTTCACAACTCAGTAAACTATTTTTTATGCTTCAACCTCAATGCACTAGTTGATGTTAACAGAAAAAATATATTTCATGTCAATACTCATGCTGTATTGTCATCCTAGAATTAATTTTTCTTTTGTTTCATACTTGATTTTCTTTCACAATTCATGGAGAAATTTATATCATAATTATCATAGTTTTGCTAATTCTCCTTTTAAAAATCTTTTTGCCAGTCAAACAAATATATTGCAGCATCATGGCATTAATTGTATTTCTAAAGAAAATCATACTTCAGCTGTCCATATATCTATTTTTAAACTAGATTGTCTCCACCTGGGAATGCAGACTTGTATTGTAACTCATTGTCTTTTAACCCAAAACAACTAGTCTGGAATTTTATATATAGTAGGTACTTAAACCTTTCACATATATTATTTTATATCTAGTCTCTCTGTAACTACGTACATTTAAACAAGTTCATATAAGCTGAACTTGTTCATACAATTCATAATTATGAAATTCATATAATTTCATAAGCTGAAATTGAGTCTAAGGTAGGTTATAGTCTAGATCATGGTAATGTTTTGCTAGATAAAAGGCAAGGGTATATAAAATGGTTAAATAAATCTATCTTAGAAATAAGTATCCATTCATAAAAATGATTTCTTAATTTTCCCTATGGAAGTGATCTGATAATCATTGTGTGTGTGATAGGGGGGAACTGAAGTGGTTGTAATTAAAATTTATTGTTGCTAACTCAATATTTAAAGTGAATTAGAAGTATACGTATGAGTATTGAAATTGCAGAAAGATCGTATATAGAAAAAATCTCATTTGCCTAAGAAATATCAGAAGGAACACATCTCTCAGGTAGTATGAGAGTAAGAGAAATGGAACTGTTAATATCACTTTACATGATTCTGTGTTATTTGGGTCTGTAACAAGTTCTTTTTTTATTTTTTATTTTTTTTAATTTAGCTTTTTTTATTTTATTTTATTTTTCTTTTTAGTTACATTTTGTTAACTCTGTGTCCCAGCTGTATCCCGCTCCCTCATTCCCTCCCCAACCCCACACTCCCTCCCTGGTCTCCTCCCTGCCCCTTTCCAAGTCCCCTGATAGGGGAGGACCTCCTCCCCTTTCATCTGACCCTGTTTTATCAGGTATCAAGTTCTTATCTATAAATTTCCAAAGAGAGCCCTAGCATGTTAAAAACATTATATACATTTAGCAATTTCCAAAGAGAGCCCTAGCGTGTTAAAAACATTATATACATTTAGCTATTTTAGGTTACATTAATTTTACAGTAATGATATATTGGATTAATTTCTTGAGAAACTTATAAAGAACAGTGGGAAAAGTCCAAGTGATAAGAAGGGTTTAATTGAGTTCTATCATATCATATCCACCTATAGATAATAAGATTTGTATATGCTTGAGGCAGGTGGAGATGAAGCAGGAGGGATCATGTAGGGGATAAGAGAGATAGAGGAAGGGAGTACTGTGAGAGGTGACTGGAATGGGGGGGTGCTTGGGGTGGTTGTATAGAAACCTAGTCCAGTGGAAACTTCCTGGAATCTAAAAGAATGGACAGAGTAAAGTCTCCTAGTAATGGTGGATACCAAGCCCAAACTAGCCATCTTGAGGTAAGGCTTCCCAGCAGTGAGACTGACATCAACCCAGTCACAAAACCTTTGACCTATAATCTGTCCTTCCTGCAAAATGTGTTGGGGAAGTGGTGGCACAGAACTTATGGAAGTGGCCAACAATGACTGACTCTGTGCCTGACACTGCCTGGATGACCAAGGACCAGAAACAGGATACCCCAGAGACCGAGGATAAAACCAAGAATGACTGCCAAAGAAAGAAAAAAGAAAAAAAAGGGTCAGTGAAATGATTCCTAATGGTATTCTGTTATACTCATAGATCCTTGCCTACCCCAATTGTAATCACAAAGGTGTCATCCAGCAACCGATGGGAGCAGATACAGAGACACACAGTCAAACACCAGGTGGTGCAGGGGAATCCTACAGAAGAGGGGGAGGAAGGACTATAGCAGCCAGAGAGGCTGAGGATACAATGAGAAAATGATCCACAAAATCAACTAAACAGAGCTCATAGGGGCTCACAGACTGAAGCAACAAACAAAAACTCTGTATATCGCTGAGCTAGGTTCTCTGCATATACTTTATGGTTGTATATCCTGGTACTTTTTTTTTTTTTTGTAGGGGGTACTCCAAACAGTGGGAGTGCTCCAACTCTTTGTCTACACTTGGGATTCTTCCTCCTACAGGGTTGCCTAATCTAGCCTTGATATGAAGGAAGGTATCTAAACTCATTGTAACTTGATATGCTGTGTTTGGATAATATCCCTGGGTGGGGGCCTGCCTTTTCTGAAGGAAATTGAAGGGGAGTATTTCCAGGGGAGAGGGCCTATGAAGGGTGGAGGAAGGAGAACCTGCAGTTGAGATGTGAGAAAAGAATAAAAAAGAAAGAAAAACCAAAACTGACAACAAAATAATGAGTCATAGGTATTGGCAAGGAAACAAAACATCTAAGATGGCAAGAAAAGAGTGAGTTTCTAGTTTGTAGTTGTTTGATTATTTTATGTTTTAAACAAGATATATAAAGCATTAAGAGATTCTTCAAGGTGGCAAATATCTTGACAGAAAACTATAGTATCTTTACCTTAACTATGGGACAGAATTTAGGCAACTGCAGCCAAGAGAAAATCAACGATTTATCCTCAAAAGTACATGAATAGAGAAGATACACCTCTTGTTTTTGTGTGCAGTTCATTCCAAAATCTCTAGCTGAGAAAAAAAAAATGAGATTTGTTCTCTAATCCCAGGACCAAAGTTTGACATTCAAGTCAAAAATAAATAAATAAATAGATAAAGAAAGAAAGAAAGAAAGAAAGAAAGAAAGAAAGAAAGAAAGAAAAAGAAATAACCACTTTCTAACTAAAGGGCGAAAATGCAGAACAGCATACAGTAGTAAAATAGATCCTAGAGTCTCCAGAAAATTCAGCTTCAAAATATATTCCTAAGTTATCCAGCACAAAAATTCAAGGAGAATTATTATTTGCTATAAAGGGACATGGACGATCTATAGAGAGAAAACCAATAATAACCAAAGCATTAGAATTAGCATACCAGGACTTTCAAGCAGACTAGAAGGGCATTTGGCTAAATCCACCTTCCCCTTTTCCTGACCATTGCTTATCACCCAGAGTTAAAGCTTCTGTAGCAGCTGAGTATTCTTTTTCTATTTTGAAATCCGGGTATCATGGCATTAGTTTCTTGATCCAAACTTTACTAATAAGATGATCTTTCCTGGGATTTGAGAGTCAGGGTTGAGCTATAGTCAGACTGAGTCATGCTTTAAAATTAAATGTCATACCCATTCCAAATCAGAAGCATGGCTCTTTCTGCTCATGCAAAGTGAAAATCAAACAGTCCATCTGTAGGCATACATTGACAAACATACATAATGCAATATACAAAATAATTGAGATAGTGGGAGTTACTGACTTCGTTCTAGTTCCTTCTGTTCATACCTCAGTAGACATTATAGTGATTCATATCCTTGAGTTCTGAGATATTCTCAAATTCTTTTTTTAAAAAAATGTTTTACATTTAGGTTTGTATGTGGATTTCCATGTGAGTATAGTATAAACAGAAATCAGAAGAAGGTACCAGATTCCTTAGAGGCAGATTTTGAGGTGCCTGATATGTGCTAGGAACTGAACTTGTCTTTCTAAGAGCAGTCTTTTAACTGTGGAGCCATCTCTCCAGAATCCTGCTAGATCCTTATAATAAATTTGGTTCTGTATGTTATTTCTTGATATTTTTGTTACTGACCATCAGAAAAGTCTTGTTTAAAATGCTATCTATATTTATATTCTTTGGCCTATTTAGAAGGTTTTGGGTAAGGTAATAGTAGGAAGCCTTAGTTTTAAAAGCGATATGAAACTGAAAATAAAACACTCTTGCAGATATGAAGCAAAGACCATGAAAGGAGTTAGAGAAAGGGGAAGTGAGGGAGTGGGAATGATCTAAACTCAGTACTTATGTATGAAATTCTCAAAAAGTATATTTTAAAAAAGTAAACACCATTGATTCAGAATGAAATTAAGGACAATACAATAAGCTTCTGTGTGAGAGACCTATTCTACATAATATTCTATAAATGACTCATGACATATTTTAGAAGAAACCAGCCAGATGTGATTAAATTGACTAATAGTTCTAGAAGTTTGAAAAAAAAGAATGCCCTACCAGAAATATGGGGTACATAAAAAGGAAGTTAGGGAAAAATATTGTCATTATTAGGTTTCTTATTTTCTCTAGTTCAGTAGTTCCTAATCTGTTAGTCGTGACTCTTTTAGGGGGTCAAACAATCCTTTTACCATATTAGAGATCCTATATCTCAGTTATTTATACCATGATTCATTACAGTAGTAAAATTACAGTTATAAAGTAGCAATGAAAATAATTTTATGATTGAGGTCAACACAATATGAGGAACTATATTAAAGGGTCACCACATTAGGAAGATCAAATTATCAAAATTCAATCTTCCAACTGACACCTTTGTATTTCTATTCATCCTTGTCAAGAAAGCTGCTGCTCCTCAATGTAGCTTCCCAATAATATAATTTGTTGGTCAAGGAAGATTTTATATGCTATAGGTACTATTTATAGTTAAAAGTAGATGGGAAGTCAGGTGGTGATGGTGTACACTTTTACCTCCAGAACTCAGAGAGGCAGAGGCAGGCAGATCTCTTTGAGTTCTAAGCCAACCTGGTCTACAGAGGCCAACCTGGTCTACAGCATAAGCTACACACAGAGATAGCGTGTCTTGAAAACAAAACGAACAAACAAACAAACCAAAAAAAGTAGATGGAAACCCTGAGAGATCACTTTATACTGGGATATAACATTTATTAGAGATACAAATTACTCATATGGATAAGATAGACACTGAATTTTAAGTGGATAATTACAACATCAAAGCAAAGCAAAGGGAAGCAATTATGGAATTATTACAATAGTAAGTTATGCATTATGCACAATTTAAAATTTATAATTTAAAACATTTTTGTATATTATTATTACTATTAATATTATTATCACAATTTGTTCATTTTGTATCCAGGCTGTAGTCCCCTACCTTATCTCCTCCCTGTCCTACCCTCCCTACTCTCTTCTTCCACTAAGTCCCTTCCATAGTCCACTGATAAAAAAAAAAGTCGTCCTCCCCTACTATCTGACCATAGCCTAAACATCTTTATATTTGTTTGCTTTTCTATTAACTTTAAATGACTCTAAGTACAGTTTGTAAGCAACTATGTAAACTTAAAAAGTTTTACTTTGTATATTTGTGTACGTTATGGTAGTGTTTGATAAAATAGAATATTATGCACATAATTTTTGTGTGGTAATGGCACATCCAAAGTTTCCATTTTGTCACCATTTCTAGCATATGTGGTTCACCTAAAAGTTTGTTGTAAATTATTTTTAATTGGAGATCCAAGATGGTGGCACCAACCACACAGGGTATCTGAACAGCAGCTCAGCAGTAAGAACAGGGTGGCCAGCAAGAAGTACTGTGGACCCCAAAATCTTGACATCTGTGTTTCTCAGGGAGAGGAGAATACAAAGAGTTACTTGAAGGTCTATCTTCAGGCCACCTGGCTAATACCAGGAAAAATTCCAGGACTCCTGCTCAGCACTGCCTCAGCCCTAGGTCACCCTACGAAACCCACCAGTTGTGGATACCTTCCTAGAACCCACAGCCAGGGCACATGCATAGTTCTGACCCCGAAGCCTTATGCTATCCACCACCCAAGCCAACTTTCTGTGGATGTCTTCCTGGGACAAGTGCCTGATGGCTCAAAACTTCGACATTCATTCTCATTGCCATTGGAGTAAACACCTTCCTATACTGAGTGTAAGGCTCCAAACCTGGTCACCCACTCTCACAGTCCTGTGGACACATTCTGGATCCTAAAGGGTCCTGGATCCAAACAGGGGAGACCACACTCAACATCGTGTGGATACTTTCCTGGTCTTACCAGCTAGTGGTGCTCACTCTCACTGCCCTGTGGAGAGGATACACTCTGTTACTGTGGGGGAGGCTTGGCTCCATTCTGCCTGCTACTCATCTGCCTGGCAAACCCAGGTCAGAATAGGCCAGCACAGCACAGACAGTGAACAGAGAGGAGCTAAGCTAGCCTTCTGACCCAAGTTCCATTAGGTCAGGAAGGAAGCTTGTGGGGTACTGGATCAGCTCTAGGCTCAGAGGTCTTACTGCCTGCTCCCCAGCATCCTAGCACACCTGGGTCAGAAACAAAGAGCCCAGCACAACCAGTGAACCCAGTAAAGCTGAGCCAGCCTTGGAATTATCTTCCATCATCTTTAGGAAGCCTGTGGGACATTGGAGCAGCTCTAGACTTAGAGATCTTTTATCTTTGCCCCAGCTACCTGACATACCTGGGTTACAAACAGTGAGCCAGCAGAGACAGTGAATCCAGGGGATACCACTGAAGACTCCAGAGACAGGTAGATCCAGTCTGCAGTACAGAATCCAGGAATAATCAGTGAAGGCTATAGACAACCGGATAGCTAGAGGTAGGTGTAAAAATACAGAGAACAAAAACCAGGACATAGTGGTTTCAACAAAATCTCCAAAAATCAAAGGATATTCTATTGCAGCGGAAACACAGGAAAATGATCTTAAATCTAGAATTACGCAGTTATTCGAGGCACATAAGGAAGAAACAAACAAAATGTAGAGGCACATTAAGAGGAAATTAATTAAAAAATAGAGGCTATCATGGATAGACAGGAATCCATATTCAGATAAATGAAAGAAATGGTGCAAGACATGAAAACAGAATTAGAATCAATGAAGAAACCACAAACAGATAAAAATCTGGAGTTGGAGAACTTAGAGAAGAGATCGGGAACCAGAAAGATAAGCATCACGAACAGAATAAAAGAGATAGAAGAGAAAATCTCAGGTGCTGAAGATATAATCACAGAAATTGATAATCTCTCAAAGACAAAAAGCTTGGAAAAGTTTTAGACAAAAAAATCATCCAAGAAATCAAGGACATCATAAAAAGATAAATTCCAAGAATAATAAGAATAGATGAAACAGAAGATTCCAGGCTTCAATTTCCAGAAAATATTTTCAAGAAAATCATAGAAGAAAATTTCCACAACTTTAAAAAGGAGATATCTATAAACATACAGGAGGCTTACAGAATAGCCAATAGAAGAGACCAGAAAAGAAACTCCTCCAACCATATGATAATCAAAACACTACCTTTACAAAACAAAACAAAAAAAATACTGAAAGAGCAAGGGGAAAAGGCCAAGTAACATATAAAGGCAGACCTATCAAAATCACACCAGACTTCTCAACAGAGACTATGAAAGCCTGAAGAGTGTCGATAGATATCATGCAGACACTAAGAGATCACAGATACCAACCCACACTACTATATCCAGCAAAACTTTCAATCAACATAGATGGAGAAAGCAAAATATTCCCTGACAAAACTGAATCTAAACAAAATATACACAGTAATCCAGACCTACAGAAGATACTAAATGGAAAACTCCAACCCAATGAGATCAACTACAACCAAGAAAACACAAGACATAGATAATCTCACAAGAAAAAGAAAAAAAAAAAAAAAGAAAACACCACCAACTCCACAAGGAAAGGAACAAACAATCATTGGTCACTAATATCTATTAACATCAATGGTCTCAACTCTCCAATAAAAAGACACAAACTAACAGATTGGTTGGGGAAACAGGATCCAACATTCTGCTGTATTCAAGAAACACACCTCTGAAACTAATATAGACACTACATCAAAGTAAAGGGCTAGAAAAATGTTTTCCAAGCAAACAGACACAAGAAGCAAACTGGAAAAGCCATCCTAATATCTAATAAAATAGTATTTCAACCAAAATTAACCAAAAGAGATGGAGAGGGCCACTTCAGTCTCATGAAAGGAAAAATCCACCAGAAGGACATCAGAATCCTGAACATCTATGCAGCAAAAACAAGGGCTCCTGCATTTGTCAAATAAAAATTATTAAAGCTGAAATAAGAAATTGATCCAACACGTTAAGAGTAGGAGACTTCAACACCCCACTCTTGCCAAGTGACAGATCATTGAGACAGAAGATAAACAGAGAAATAATGACACAGTGTTCTTAAATCAAATAGACCTAATAGATGTCTATAGAACCTTTTAACCAAACACAAGAATATACCTTGTTCTCAGCACCTTATAGAACCTTTTCCAAAATTGACCATATAGTCAGGGACAAAGAAAGCCTCAGTAAATAGAAGAAGATTGAAATACTCCCTTGTGTCATATCAGACCAACATGGTTTAATACTAGACCTCAAAAATAACAGAAATAACAAAAAGTCTACACACACATGGAAACTGAATAACTCTCTATTCAATGACAACTGGAACAGGGAGGAAATAAAGAACATAATAAAAGATGTCCTAGAATCCAATGACAATGAAGGAACAAGTTACCCTAACTTATGGGACACAATGAAAGCAGTGCTAAGAGGAAAATTCATAGCACTAACAGACTTCATGAAGAAATTTGAGGCAACTCATACAAGCAACTTAATGACACACTTAAAAACTCCAGAAAAAAAAAAAAAACAAAAAAAACAAAACAAACCCAGACACACCTAAAAGGAGTATGTGGCTGGACATAAACAAAGGGCTGAAATGAATACATTAGAAACAAAGAAAACAATTTAAAGAATCAATGAAGTCAAGAGCTGGTTCTTTGAGAAAATAAGATAGACAAATCCTTAGCCAAACTTCTAAAAGGCAGAAGGACACTGTACACATCAACAACATCAGAAATGAAAAAAGGGAGAAAATAACAGACTGAGGAGGAAATCCAAAGAATCATTAGATCCTACTTCAAAAGCCTATATGCAACAAAATTTGCAAATCTAAATAAAATGGGCAATTTTCTTGATAGACTACATTTACTAAAAGTGAATCAAGATCAGGCAAATAAATTAAATAGTCCTATATCCCGTAAGAAAATTGCAGTTGTCATCAAAAGTCTTCCATAAAAAAACAAAGAAAACAAAAAAACAAACAAGCAAACAAACAAACAAAAAAACAAAACAGGGCCAGATGTTTTCACTGCGGAAATCTACCAGACCTTCAAGAAGAGCTAACATTAATCCTCTTCAAACTATTCCAGAAAATAGAAAGAGAAGGAACATTACTAAAATCATTCTAGGTGGCCACAGTCACCTTGATACCTAAACCTCATAAAGACCCAACAAAGAAAGAGAACTTCAGACCAATCTTGCTTATGAACATTAAGGTAAACATACTCACTAAAATACTTGAGAAACTAATCCAAGAACACATTAAAGATATCATTTAACACGACCAAGTACACTTCATCCCAGCCATGCAGGGGTGGTTCAGTATATGAAAATCCATCAATGCAATAAACCATATAAACAAAGTGAAAAGAAAAACCACATGATCATCTCCTTTGATGCCGAAAAAAAAAAGCATTTGACAAAATCCAACACCCATTTGTGTTTAAAGTTTTGGAGAGATCAGGGATACAATACACATACCTAAATATAATAAAGGCAACATACAGCAAGCCTATAACCAACATCAAACAAAATGGAGAGAAATGTAAATCAATCCTGCTGAAATGAGGGACAAGGCAGGACTGCCTACTCTCTCTTTATCTCTTCAACATAGTTCTGGAAGTCCTAGCTAGAGCAATAAGACAACTAAAGGAGATCAAGGGCATTTAAATCAAAAAGGAAGAAGTCAAAGTATCATTATTTCCAGATGATACGATAGTATATGTGAGTGACCTCAAAAGTTCAGCTAGTGAACATCTTCAGCTGAAAAACACCTCCAGCAAAGTGGCTGGATAAAAAATTAACTCAATAAAATCTGTAGCCCTCCTATATACAAGGGACATACAGGCTGAGAAAGAAATTAGGTAAACAACACCCTTCACAATAGCCACTAATAACATAAAGTACTTTGGTGTGACTCTAACCAAGCACGTGAAAGACCTGTATAAAAACCAACCAACCAAACAAACAAACAAAAAAACAGAAACCAAAGAAGTCTCTGAAGAAAGAAATTGAAGAAGATATCAGAAGATCGAAAAATTTCCCTTGCTTTTAGATCAGTAGGATTAACAGTGAAAATTGCTAAACTACCAAAGCAATTTACTGATTCAATGTAATTCTCACCAAAATACTAACACAAATTTTTACAGACCTTGAAAAAAAAAATTTCCTATTTTATGTGAAAAAAAAAAAAAAAAGAAAGAGAAAACAGAAAAGCTAAACCAATCCTGTACAATAAAAGATCTTCTAGAGGTATCTTCATCTCTGATCTCAAGCTGTACTATAGAGCAACAGTAATAAAAACGGCATGATGCTGTCATAAAAACAGCCTGGTGAATCAATGGACTGGAATATAAAACCCAGAAATAAACCCATATACCTACGGATACTTGTTTTTTGATAAAGAAGCCAAAACCAATGGAAAAAAAGATTGCATCTTCAGCTTATGGTGCTTGTCTAACTTGATGTTTACATGTATAAAAATGCAAATAGACACATTTTTATCACTCTGCACAAAACTAAAGTCCAAGTGGATCAAAGATCTTAACATAAAACCAGACAAACTAAATATGTTAAAAGAAAAAATGGGAAAGAGCCTTGAACTGATTGGCAAAGGAGACAACTTCCTGAACAGAACACCAACAGCACAGGTTCTAAGATCAAAAATCAATAGATGGGTCAAAATGAAACTGAAAAGCTTCTGTATCGCAAAGGACACTGTCAACAGAACAAAATGACAGCCTACAGACTGGGAAAGGATATTCATCAACCCTACATCAGACTGAGGGCTAATATCCAGAACATGTAAAGAACTGGAGAAGTTAAACAGCAACAAATCAAGTAATCCAGTTAAAAAGTGGGGTACAGTGCTAAACAGAGAATTCTCCACAGAGGAATATCAAATGGCAGAGAAACACTTAAAGAATGCACAACGCCCTTAGTCATTTGGGAAATCCAAATCAAAAGGACCCTGAGATTCCACTTCACACCCAGAAGAATTGCTAAGATCAAAAACTCAAATGACAACACATGCTAGAGAGGATGTGGAGCAAGGGGAAAGCTCGTCCCTTGCTAGTGGGAATGTAACCTTGTACAACTACACTGGAAATCAATCTTGCTCTTTCTCAGACAATTAGGAATAGTGCTACCTCAAGATATAGCTATACTACTCCTGGACATATATCCTAAATATGCTAAAGTACACAACAAGGAGATTTGCTCAACTGTGTTCATAGCAGCTTTATTCATAATAGCCAGAATCTGGAAACAAAGTAGATGTCCCTTAACTGAAGAACGGATACAGAAATTGTGGTGAATTTACACAATGGAATACTATTCAGCAATTAAACACAAGGAAATCATGAAATTTGAAGCAAATGATTGGAACTAGAAAAGATCATTTTTAGTGAGGTAACCAGAAGCAGAAAGACACAAATGGTATATATTTACTTCCAAATAGATATTAGCCATATAACATAGGATAAACATGCTAAAATCTATAGTCTTAAAGCAGTTAAATAATAACGAGGACTCTAGGAAAATTGCTAAAACCTCACTCAGAAGGGCAAGGAGGATAGACATAGGAAGTAGGAGAAGACAAGGATCAGGTCAAGAGCCTTCCACGGGGGGGTGGGGGGGAAGGGACTCTGAAAGACTCTACCCATCAGGGCATCAAAAGTGATACTGAGACTCAGCCAAATTTTGGGCAAAATGCAGGAAACCTTATGGAAGACGGGGAAGATAGAAGAAACCTCACTCAGAAGGGCAAGGAAGATAGACATGGGAAGTAGGAGAAGACAAGGATCAGGACAGGAGCCTTCCACGGGGGGAGGGGGGACTCTGAAAGACTCTACCCATCAGAGCATCCAAGGAGATACTGAGACTCATAGCCAAATTTTGGGCAGAATGCAGAAACCTTATGGAAGACAAGGAAGATAGAAGACCTGAAGGAGACAGAAGCTCCACAAGGAGACCAATTAGAGCCAAGAAATCTGGGCCCAGAGAGGCCTGTAGAGACCAGTACTCCAGCCAAGTAAAATGCTTGAATAGGACCTACACCCTCTGCTCAGAGGAAACCCATAGGCGGCTAAGTTTCCAAGTAGGTTTCCTAGTAAGGGGAACAGAGGCTGCCTCTGACATGAATTCAGTGGCCAGCTTTTTGACATATTCCCCTGGAAGGTTGCAGCCTTCCGAGGCCTCAGAGGTAAATGATGTAACCAGCCCTAATGAAACCTGATGGGCTAGGGTCAGATGGAAAGGGAGGAGGTCCTCCTCTATCAGTGGACTAGGGAAGGGGCATAGGGGTAAAGAGGGAGGATGAGTTGGACTGGGAGAAGAAGAGGGAGGGGGCTAAAACTCAGATGTAATGTGAATAAATTGTAATAAATAAATTAAAAATAATTTTTAATCTCAATAAAACTAACCATAATTGGAATTTCATAGTTTAAAGCTATTTGCTTCTGTCACCTATATTTTATTTTATAAGTGAATGAATATCTTAGGAGTTAAAGATAAGTTAGACACTTTACAATCAATAAACTCTGTGTGTGATAATAAATAGAATGGACTTGAAGTATCAGGCACAACAGGATAATGTTTTACTAAAACACAGGATAGCACCTTTTCTGAGAGACAATGAGTCAGTTCTCAACTAGTCTTCTAGACAGTGATTCTGTTTTGTTATTTTCTGGAATAAATATTTCAAATGATGACATTTCAGATTAAATGCAAATGACATACTTTGCTCAACAGTGTTTGCTTTTGACATGATTGGTCAATGAATATATGAAATATTTCATAATACCTACTTATGATTTGTCTGGGTAACAACTATATACAACTCATATTTCTTAAGAGTGTAACATGTTGAAATGAAAAAGAAAACAAAAAGAATCTAGTTGAAAAATGAGGCTGGAGATATTGTTCAGCAGTTAAATATTCTGGTTGTTCTTCTAGAGGAACCAGTTCATTTGCCAGGACCTCCCCACGTGGCAGCTCTCACCCATCTGTAATTCCAGGTCCAGAGTTTCTAACAGCCTTACACAGACATACATACAAGCCAAACACCAAAGAATATCTTTTTTTTTTATTAAAAAGAAGAATATAATAAGTCAAAGTTACAAAATACATAGGCAGAAATGTACTGGAATATTTCCAAGGGAAGCTGAAGAGTGAGTATTATATAATTTTCAATTTAAAGTATAATGTACATCACCTATGCATTTATTTTGAGACAAGCACCAGATTGATTTCCAAAGTGGTTGTACAAGTTTACATTCTCACCAGCAATGGAGGAGGATTACCCTTTCTCCACATACTCTCCAGCATGTGTTGTCACTTGAGCTTTTTATCTTAGCCATTCTGATGGGTGTCAGGTGAAATTTCAGGGTCCTTTTGATTTGCATCTCCCTGATGACTAAGGACACTGAACATTTGTTTAAGTGTTTCTCTGCCATTCGATATTCCTCCATAGAGAATTCTCTGTTTAGCTCTGTACCCCATTTTTTAAATTTTTTTTGCTTGATTTGTTTCAATTCTTGAGTTCTTTATATATTCTGAATATCAAGCCTCTGTCAGATATAGGGTAGGTGATGATCCTTTCCCTTTCTGTAGGCTGTCATGTTGTTCTGATGACAGTGTGCTTTACTTTACAGAAGCTTTTCAGTTTCATGAGGTCTTTTCTCTTTTAACTGCAACTGTGGCTATCTACATAAGCACCAACACAAAGCCATGCATGAACTGTACTCATATATAACTGAAGGGCAGCTTGGTCTTCATGTGGATACCTGAGGAAGTGGAGTGGGGACTGTGTCTGACGTACTCTGTTGTCCCCTTTTGATCACTTTCCCATAGCTGAGCTGCTTTGTCAAGCCTCAGAGGAAGAGGATGCACTTCGTCATGATGTGACTTGAGGTTCCAGGTGGGTTCATACAGGAAAGCTCCCTTTCTCTAAGGAGGAGGGGAGAGATAGAAGGTGGAAGCGTGTGGGAGGATGGGACTAGGAGGAGAAGAGAGAGAAGGCTGTGATTGTGATGTAAAGTGAATAAATATATACATTTAATAATAATAAAGACTGGGGCTTTAACTATTTTATCATGCATGAGATAGAGGTTGATGAGGCCCCACTATTTACTGAGAGTTTATGGGCAGTTAATGGGTATTTAGTGTCTGGAATTTTCTCAGTGGTATGGCAATTTGCACATTGCCTATGTTCCGATAAATAACCTGTCATGCATGGTTAATATTGATTTTAATTAAATAAGTGGTTTAAAAATGTAGACACTGCAATAGGCTTGTGGGAAAGAACATTCCAGTGGAAGAAAAAGGAAATGAGGGAGGTTTTTGGGGTACTCAAAATTCTCCACACTAAGTTATATGCATGTGAAATAGTTAACGAATTTTAAAACAAAGCTACTTCAAAAAACATTTCCAAATATATTCTCAGAAGATATGAAGAATTCTACTTCTCCAAAAACCTTGTGGTGAGCATTTATCTGATTAAGAAAACTTAATGGGAAAGAGTAAAACCAAACTGTTGTTTTTGAATTGAACTGAACACAAGATAACTTGGTTGATGGTTGAGTACAGGTAATGCATTTTTCTATGTCTTTCATCAAAGAATTAAAACTCATAAATAAACATAAGAAAAATATTTAATTTGGGCTAAAACAGTTTCATGAGTTCATCATTTTGTATGTCTGTGTGTTTAACCAAACCACAAGCAATGACCAAAAAAGAGATAAATAATAAGTGAATACCTAAATCACCCATTACTTAGGCTTCCACTGTGAGAATACTAATTTGTTAATTTGTACAGAACCACAATGAAGTTCAAAATTAGCACTGGTCCTTATTGAAAATTTAGGCAAGCAGAAAAGTTCAACTACATTAGCCCGTATTAATTGCTATAATGACTTGCTTCTAGGTAACCTGCAATATTCGAAATAAATCAAATGATACTGAAAACTACAAATTAATGAACTTAGCAATGATTTCATATAAATATGAGCTTGTGGGGGGATACAAAATGAATAAAGTGTAATTAATAAAAGTTAAATAAAAAAAGGGAGAAAAGGGAGGGTGGGTGGACTGGGAGGAGACAAGGGAGAAGGATACAGAGGGGATACAAAGTGAATAAATTGTAATTAATTAATTAAAAAAAGAAAGTTTTGCTAGGGAAAAAAATATGATTTTATATTCTGTCTATATATCTTGTCTCATTCTACTTACATATGACTTTACATTTTAATTTTAATAATTTCTGAAGATGCAAAGGTGAATAACATGGCTTATCTCATTCTTTGTAGCCATTGTTTACTTTTTCATTTGATGCTTGATCATGGAATGAAAACTTCAAAGAAAATGACACTAAATTTTTATGCGCAAAACATTTCACTATGAATTAATTTCTTTAAAAATAAATACATAAGAGACTAGACAATGTTATGCATGAAAGAGAAATAATTCAAGAGATACACTGTATGATAAAACTTAATTTTCTTCTAGCCTGTTAATATTAACATACAAAAAAGCTTCTCCATTATATCATCTTAAGCAGTTTTCTAAATCAAACCCTTACTCACACTCCTGCTGTTACTGATAATGGAATTCATGTCAAAGTAAAAGAACATAGAGGACCTGATAATAAGCACAATTATCAAATATCAAAAATGTAGATTAAAGTGAATTCCCCTACTTTTCTATAAGCAGTCACTTCATAGCATTTCACATTATGTGGCCCTGATAGGATATACTAATTTTCTCCATTATTAGAGTGAGGTGATTGACACATTTCAGTTGGAAACTAAGGATAGAGTTATTATTTCTGTCTTTTATTAATAGTCTGCATATATGTGAGTAAGAGTGTGTGTGCACTCACACGTGCATGCATGCACATGCTCACATGCTTACAAAAAATACACGCCCTCCTTATGATTTCAGTTTCAGAGCTGATATAAAACCTTCAGGAAGTTACTAACCTCGATATGAAGGATGGATCAAGGAAATGGTTTTATTTCTTTTTTTATTATTATTTTGCTAATGTTTTTTTAATTTAATTTCATTTTTTTATTATTATTTACATTTTATTAACTCTGTATCCCAGGTGTATCCCACTCCCTTGTTCCCTCCCAATCCCACCTTCCCTACCTCATCTCCTCCCTGCCCCTTTCCAAGTCCACTGATTGGGGAGGACCTCCTCCTCTTTCATAGTCCAATATTTCCTCTGTCTGGGGAACACCTGACCTATCTTTAGGGGTACTGAATTATCTCAGAAGGAACCTGGGAGTATACCAGAAACTTGCCAACATGAATCATTTCAATAATTCAAATAACCTCATTTCCACCATTTCCCCTGTCTTCTCCTCCTTCCTTTTGCAACAATCTTCTCTAAATCATTTCTCTACAGCAAAATTTGCATTTTGTTTTTATGTCAAATACTGAGTACAACTTATATGCGAGGGATGCCTTATTCAATTCCCAGAACATGAATTTTGTCTTGAAATTTTCTTTTACTTAGGTAGTAAATTAGAAAAATATGCCAGAGACACACAGTGAGTACTCTTAAAACAAATTTCATTTTAAGTATTTTTCATAATGGAAGTAAAGAAAATGTATTGGTTTTATTTTGCAAGGATAAGTCCTGAAAAGACAGGCAGTTTCAGTAATGAATTCTTTAGAATCATAAGTTTATGCCACTTCTCAGCCAAGTAATAAGAGCTAATATTTTCCTTATTTGCTATAAAAATTTTTGAACACATTTGTTTAAAATGAGGGGAAAATAGACCATTTGTAAAAGGAAAAGGCAAGCCCATATGCACAATGACAGATGGGACCTAGTCATGAAAATAAAAATACTTCCCTTGATTTAAAAAGAAAGTCATTTCAAAGTGGCAAAGTACTTTCAAACTAGGGATTTAAAAAGTATTTCTTCAACTAGGAATAGTGCTTCCTCAAGATCCAGCCATACCATTCCTAGGCATATATCCAAGAGAGGCTCAAGTACACAATAAGGATATTTGCTCAACCATGTTTGTAGCAGCTTTATTTGTAATAACCAGAAGATGGAAACAGCCCAGATGCCCCTCAACTGTAGAATAGATGCAGAAATTGTGGTACATCTACACAATGGAGTATTACTCTGCAATGAAAAATAAGGAAATCATGAAATTTGCAGGTAAATGGTGGGACCTGGAAAGGATCATCCTGAGTGAGCTGTCCTAGAAGCAGAAAGACACACAAGGTATATACTCACTCATATAGACATATAACATAGGATAAACCTACTAAAATCTGTACATCTAAAGAAACTAATCAAGAGAGAAGACCCTGATTAAAATGCTCAATCCCCATCGTGAAAGGTAAAGAGGATGGACATCAGAAGAAGAAGAAGAAAACAGGAAACAACCTAGAAACTTGCCTCAGAGGGCCTCTGAAAGGCTCTGCCATGCAGACTATCAAAGCAGACACTGAGACTTACGGCTAACTGATGGGCAGAATGCATGGAATCTTATGTAAGAAGTGGGAAATAATGAGAGCTGGAGAGGACAGGAACCCCACAAGGAGAGCAACAGAACCAGAAAATTTGAACACAGGGGTCTTCCCAGAGACTCATACTCCAACCAAATACCAGGCATGGAGATAATCTAGAACCCCTGCACAGATGTAGCCCATGGCAGTTTAGTGTCCAAGTGGGTTACATAGTAATGGGAAGAGGGACTGCCTCTGACACAATCTGATTGGCCTGCTCTTTGATCACCTCCCCCTGAGGGGGGAGCAGCCTTACCAGGCCACAGATGATGACAATGCAGCTACTTTTGATGAGAACTGATAGACTAAGATCAGAAAGAAGAGGAGAACCTGCATTATCAGTGGACTTGGGGAGGGGCATACATGAAGAAGGGGGAGGGAGGGCGGGACTGGGAGGGGAGTAGGAAGGTGCTTATGGAGGGATACAAGTGAATAAAGTGTAATTAATAAAATTAAATTTAATTTAAAAACAGTATTTCTTTGTACAAAACATAAAGATATTTTAAGTCTTTTGAGGTTACAAAATAACTAATCATTATTAGAAACTTCATAAAAGATAATTTTGGTTTTCTTTCACCAATTCTAGTCAATCAAGAATGTCCTTTATTCCTCAATCACAAGACACTACTGCCTTTGTTAGAAAATAAATTAATCTCTAAACATTGTTTTTAATTTATGTTTAAGCTAGTTTATGGCCATATTATTTAGAAATATAATATATAGACTAATCAATTAACACATTTCACTTTATTTTCTTTGGGCTCTTAAATTAGAAAGCCTGTAGGAGTTATACTAAAGCAGTTAGATACATGTTTCTGGAGTTTAATGTGCCCAGCAAGAAAATAACTTTATATTTTTTTTTCATTGGTAGAAATATAGAGACAGAGGTTTTGAAAAGGTAAATCTTATCAGTAAATTATGATTAGTATCACAAGCTTATAAATGGGCAGTGAGCAATGGTTTCTATAATGATCAGTTAATTCTGTTCCTGAAACAATTTTTAAAGAACAAAGTAATGACAAAGAAATAGACCTGAATAAAGATTTCATAGCTTTCTAGAAACAACCTAATACATTATACCATTTTATATATTTAAAGCTGTGACTCATTCATATTAGATGATTATTATCCCTGGCTTACTGCAAAATTTAAAATGAGATAGTTTCTTTCATATGACATTTCTCCCTCCTTGCTTAGTTCTCTTGTCATTAGTTTTCCCTTTTCTCATGTGGTCACGTTGGACTGTGAAATTCCACATGAAGCTGCTTTCTTTGTTCTTTAATATGAAGATTTATTTTATATTATGTATATTAGTTTTTTCTTCCATATATGTATGTGTACCACATACAAGATTGATACCCATAAAAGTCTGAAGAGGGCACTGGACTTCCTTGAATGGAGTGATGGCTGTGAGCTGACATGTGAGTATGGGAAGCCTAAACTGGATCCTTTGCAAAAGCAGTTGTTGCTCTTAACTACTGAGCAATCTCTCATGTCCTTAGTTTGCTTTCTTTTTTTATTGTTTATTATTATTAGTTACATTTTATTAACTTTGTATCCCAACTGTATCCTGCTCCCTTATTCCCTCCCAATCCCACCCTCCCTCCCTCAGCTTCTCCTTGCCCCTTTCCAAGTCCACGGATTACGGAAGACCTCCTCCCCTTTCATCTGGCCCTGTTTTATCAGGTATCTTCAGGGCTGGCTGCAAAGTCCTCCTCTGTGGCCTAGCAGAACTGCTTCTCCCTTGGGGGGGGGGGTCAAAGAGCCTGCCATTGAGTTCATGTCAGAGATAGTCCCTGTTCCCCTCATTATGGGAACCAAATTGGTTATTGAGCTACCACAAGCTTTGTCCGAGTAAAGGTTCTAGGTTATATCCATACATGGTCTTTGGTTGGAGAAACAGTTTCAGAAAAAAACCCTGTGCCTAGATATATTTGGTCTTTGTGGGGCTGCTAGTCTTTCCCCATCATACTAGCTCCTCTTCTGCCAAAGCTTTGGTTATGAGTCTTAGTATCTGTTTTGAAATGCTGCTTGGTAGGGTCTTTCAGATGCTTTCTGCAGTAGACTCCTGTAATACGTCCTATGCACATAATCTCATGTATTTTTAAGGCTCACTTAATGCAAGCAATGGAAAATTATCCTCTGGTACATACTTTCAAAAAACTACCAAGAGACAGCATCTGATAAGATGGAACACCATGTAGGTAGACATTTTGAAAAGACCCATTGATGGCTGAAACCCAAAAAAAAGTTTTTGGGGAACATTAAGAACTTTACATGCAAATACAAATAGAGGCACAGGTAGAGGCACAATTAGTGGCATATAGAGAGAAAAATGAATAAAAAATTAGAGGGCATCATGGAAAGACAGGAATCTACATCCAAACAGATAAAGGAAATAGTGCAAGATATGAAAACAGAATTAGAATCAATAACGAAAACAAAAACAGAGAAAACCCTCGAGCTGGAGAACTTAGAGAAAAGATAAGGAACCACAAAGGTACACATCACCTACAGAATACAAGAGATGGAAAAGAGAATCTGAAGTGCTGAAGATACACTTGACGAAATTGGTACATATCTCAAAGAAAAAGTAAAATCAGATAAGTTCCAAACATAAAACATCAAAGAAATCAAGGATGTCTTGAAAAGACAAAATCTAACAAAATTAGGAAGAGATGAAAAATAAGATTCCATGTTCCAAGTTCCAGATAATATTTTCAAGAAAACCATAGAAGAAAAATTTCCCAACTTAAAGAAAGAGATGTCCATAAACATAACAGAGAGCTACAGAACACCAAATAGACTAGACGAGAAAAGAAACTCTTCATGTCACAAAATGGTCAAAACACTAAATCTACAGAAGAAAGAAACAATATACAAAATCAACAAGGGAAAAAGGCCAAATAACATATAAAGACAGACCTATCAGAATCATACCAGACTTCTCAACAGAAATGATGAAAGCCAGAAGGGCCTTGGCAGATGTCATCCACACTCTAAGAGACCGTAGATGCCAACCCAGACTACTATACCCAGCAAAGATTTCAATCAATATAAATGGAGAAAACAAAATATTCCATGGCAAAACTCAACTTAAACAATATCTACACACTAACCCAGCCAGACAGAAGACAGTAGAAGAAAAACTCCAATCCTACAAAAACAACTAAACTCAAGAAAACAAGGGTATAGACAAGTTTACAACAAAAACTTAGAAGAAAACAAGCATAGAAACACAGTAACTCCACAATAAAGGAACTAACATTCATAGGTCACTATTATCTATCAACATCAAAGGACTCAACTCTCCAATAAAAAGACACAGGGGGTTGTGGAAACAGGATCCAAAAACACACCTCTGCAACAAAAATAAACACTACCTCAGAGTAATGGGCTGGAAAAAAGTTTTTCAAGCAAATGGGCCCAGAAAACAAGATAGGGCAGCTATCCTAATATCAAATGAAGTAGACTTTCAAACAAAACTAATTAAAAAAGGTGAGGAGGGGCACTTCATTCCCATCAAAGGAAAAATACACCCAGAGGACATCACAATCCTGAACATCTATGCCTCTAATACAAAAGCACATGCATTTGTAAATGAAACATTACTAAAGCTTAATTCACATATTGATCCCAACACCCTAATAGAGGGAGAGTTTAACACTCCACTCTCACCAAGGGACAGATCATCTATCTAGGGTCAGATGGAAGTAGAGGAGTATCTCCCCTATCAGTGGACTTGGAGAGGAGCATGGGAGGAGATGAGGGAGGGAGGGTGAGATTGGGAGGGAATGAGGGAAGGGTTTACAGCTGCTATACAAAGTGAATAAACTGTTATTAATATAAACAATAAAAAATAAAATGAGAAGTCTACATGCTGATGTTCTTTGATTCTTTTCATTTTCTTGATGACTGATGCTTCTTGTGCACAGGTTCACCTATACAGCTGGAGTTCAACATATGGCAGTTAAGGTAGTAGTAGACATACTTTCAGCATAAAAAATAATTATAATTATTTTTCTTATTGATTACATTTGTTCCTTGAAATTTTCATAAATGAAATAATTGTTTTTGTCTTTTACCCCTGACAACTATACCTTCTCCCAAGAAATCCCTCTGTGCATGATAAGGCCACTGAATTCTTGAACTCGTAGTAGTTGTTGCTATCTACACTGTGCTTGTATGAAACAGGCCTGGTCAACAATCTCTCGTAGATGAGGACGGCTAATGGGAACTTATGTCTCCCTGTTGAATTACAGGCTACATAAAGGTTCTTGGAAGGGGGAAGTCATTATCTAGTTATATAATCGTTTGTGATATTACTAAGCTCCAAATGATAATTCCAAACCTATCCATGATCACACAGATTCTTATTGTTAACCCAATGGAGCATAAAACATAACTTTTAATTTCTTTGTTTTCAACGTGCTTTTTCTCTCTTGGAAATACAGTGTGGTACAATGAGGTATTCAGTTGGTTCAACACAAAAATGGAACTTTTACTTTTCCTTATTGCCTACATTAGATTCATCATCATATACTATTGACTGTCTCCTGAAATACATATTGTCTCTATCCAATTTTCTCTATTTACCCTCTCATGACATATGTGTATGGTACAATAGCTCATTTTCTGATCTCCTTAATTCAAATATTACACCGGTATTTCATTTTCTATATAATAAAAAGCAGCAAAAGAAAGTTTCAAAACTTATTGAGTTTTGTCAAGATGGAAGACTATAGAAATCAGAAGGCTTGATCCTCCATCCCCACAAAAGAGATTAAAGCCAGAAACCAAATGGTTACTATTCAATCACTTATTCAGATTAGCATGTAGTAATACAGTACAAATTAAACTTAAAAATTATAGACCATGAGATTCCAAAGTATCTGACAGAGGAAGAAGTGCTTTTTTTGTTCACTGCCCATTGCCCTAGTCTATATAAGTTTTATTTTCAGAAATATGGAATACTCTTCTCATATATATATATAATTTCATCAGAATATTTACCAAAAGGCTTCATAATTCATCTCAGAGCATGAAACATGAGCAAAGTAACAAAATTTTAATATATATTACATGATATATATTAATGTAGCATTAATAGGTATTTTATATTGCGTGATATGACCACAATGGAAACAAAAACTAGAAATTATACAACAAGGAACTTTTGAAATTGCAGAAGTGCTAAGAAACTAGAGAAAATTCTCTTGAACAAATAGGTAACAAGGAAATAAAATAGAGTTAAAATTTCTAAACAAATAAAAATAGAAATACAGCATTCTAAAAATAAGCACAGTAGTATTGAGTGATGATCATAGCAATAAGCAATTAAAAAATAGAATGCTATCAAATAACTAATCTGACCCTAATACCTGTAACCCAAGAAACTAGAGAAGTAATAAAAAACAAAATCCAAAATTAGTGAAAGAAATAGTATATGTCAAGACAGAGGTCAATGAAAAAGAAACTAAAAGACCATCAAAATGAACAGAGGATATTTTTAAAACAAACTAAAAACTGGTAAGAACAGACACTATACTTGATCTAAGCCAAAAAGCCAGGAGAAAGGGTGGGGAGAGGAGAGAGAGAGGAAGGCTAGGACTGGGATGGAAGAAAGGATGGGTTTACAACAGGGATGGAAAGTAAATAAAATTAAAAAAAAAAAACTAAAGACAAACATATTCAAGTTTAACCACAGAAAGATTGAAAATCTAAGTACATGAAATCCAAGATGAAAAAGGAAACATTACAACCCAGAGAATGAAAGGATAGTTGAGTAACATTATCCTATAAGAAAGTTTATAACAAAGGTACAGATCAGGCCATACATAATATAACAAAACTGAACCATGAAGATATAGAAAACTTAAACATAACAATAGGTAATGAGATTGAGTCAGTGATAAAATCCAGATGGCTCCACTGTTAAATTCTACCAGTCTTTCACAGAAGAACTCACACTAATCTCAAAGTCCTGATAATTAAAATAAGGAATTCATTTTAGCATAGCCTGTTAGGTCAGTATTATTGAATACTCAAATCAGAAAAGGACACAAATAAAATATGAGTATCTGAGTTCGTATTCATGAAAACCAGAGAAATACCTATTGACATAGTGGTTGACCATATTAGCAAGCTCTGTATTCAATGAAAGACCTTACCTAAGTGGGTAATATGGAGAGTGATGGAGGAAGACTCCCAATGTCACTCTTGAGCCTCCCCATGCAAATGTATACATATATATTGCTGTGCTCATACATGTGGTAACAAACACCACAGCTTATAAAATAAACAACAATGAAGCAAATGTTACAAATAACATGCCTTGTGAACATATATGTAAACATTATAAACAAATTATTAATAATCAAACTTAATATCACATCAAAAAGGTAATTTAGAGCCAAGTATGAAGGCACATACCTATAACCTGAACACTCCAGAGATGGAGGCAGGAGGATCAGTAGTATAAGGTTATTCTTAGCTACATAGTGAGTTTAAGACCACCATGGGCTTCAGGAGACCCAGTCCTAAAAATCAACCAAAATAGATTATTCACATCATTCTTTCAAAATGAAATAAATAAGATTCATTTCAGTTCAAAAAAAGATAAATGAATAATTATAATCATTAAATCACATCAATAGAATAAAGGGTCAAAATTATATGATAATATCAGTAGGTGTGAAAAAGCATTCTGTAAATTCAACCAACATCCCTTAGGAATAAAATCTCTGTACAAATTAAGTATGCATGGAAAAATTTATACGGTCCATGTCTGACATCATATAAATAATAGAGTAAACCTGAATATTTTTCTAAGTTCTGGAAAAAGGCAAGGGTATCCACCCTTACTATATACACTCAACAGAGCACTGGCTTTTTTATATTGTAACCAGGCCATAGAGAGTGATGTAAGACATGGAAATAGAAGAGGAAGAAGTCAAATTATTCCCATTTTCTATGTATAGAAAAAGTTAAACACTACATCAAAAGACTATTAAGAATGATAAATAAATTCAGTAAATTTGAAAAGATTAAAAAAATTTCAAAAAAATGTCAGTAATTATATACATTAGCAAAATCCTTGCTTAGAGGAAGCCATGAAATCAAGCCTACCTACAACATCTAAAAATAAAGTACCTAATAAAATACCTTATAAAAAGGTAAGCCAGTGAATAAATGGCACTTACAATTAAAAGTACAAAACTCCAATGAAAAGAAATAGAAGGTAGATTAAGTGGAGAAATCCCAATATTCATGAATAAGAATAATTAATACTAAACTATCAATTGAGAGCTGGAGAGACAGACTGCTATGTGGTGAAGGATAATGACTGTTCTTGCAGAGGACCAGGGTTGATTCCTAACAATCACTATAACTCCAGTCCCATGGCATCTGGTACTATCTTCTAGCCTCCGTGGGCATCAGTCATGAATGTAGTACACTGGCATAGATACAGATAAAACACCCATATAAAATAATAGTATATATATATATTACTCCAAGCATTTTGCAGATTTAAGGCAGGCCCCACTAAAATAGCATTGACATTCTTCACAAAACTAAAACAGCAATCACAAAATATATCAAATAGCATCAAGAACCTCAAGATTTAAAATCAGCATGCAGACAGAAATATCCTAACATCTGATCTCAAGACATATTATAGTACTATAGTATCCAAGGCAGCACTGGAGTGATATTAAGATGCTAAAAATAAGTTTACTTATTTATAGCTAACTAATTCTCAACAACGAAACAAAAATATCATATGCCAGAAGGCACAGTTCAAGAAATAACGCTCTGTATTCACATGTATAAAAAATTAAAAAAAAAATAGATTAATGGCAAAAATTTTAGACCTCAAACCATGAAATGGATATAAGGAAACACAAAGATAATAATGCAAGATATTAATATAGGCAATGATTTTGTATAAGACCCTCCAAAAATAGCAACAACAACAAAACCAGATTGATGATATTAAATGATTCAGAAATCATACTTTTGAGTGTATATCCAATGAAATGAAATTAGTAAACCAGATACACCTTCACCTTCAAGGTTAGTGGCAGCATTTGTCAAGAGAGAAGATCAACATGTGTGCTCTTGATGTATGTGTGAATAAATAAATTTGTGCATAAATTAAAAACAACTACAACAAAGGAATTCAACATCCCGAAATATAAATATTAAGGAGAATGAAATGTCTCATTTGATTAGCTCATATTTTGAACACACATGGAAATAGCATAGTGTATCTCATACATTTCCACATTTATTGTGTGAAAATCTAAAAGTTAAAAAATATATATATATATTTTTAAAGGTCCATTGCATGTTGTAATCTTCTAATTCCAGTAATGTGGGACTGAGATAGTGAGGAAAGATCAAAAATTCAAGGAGAGCCTTGGCAACTTAGCAAGATTCTGTCTCAAAGAATAAAAATGGAATAATAATAATATAATATAAAAGGACTCAGGATGTATTTAAGTGTAAAAAAATATAAAACAAAATATGAGAATTAAATTTTGAGCTCATTCCATAGTTTAGGAACATATTTAAACTCATCATGTCTCTACAACATTGTATCAGTTAGTACTATTGACGAGAAAGAATCTAGGATGACCTGAGAGATGAGGCTTTGGGCATGTTTATGGGATATTGCAATGAATTCATTAATTGGGGTGGGAAGACTTACTTGCTATGAGCAGTACCACTTTTCTGAGCAGAGATCCTGGAGTATATAAATATATAAAGGCAAGTGAGTTACATGCATGCATTCATTCTTGTTTTCTGTTTGTGGATGTGTGACCAGCTGATTCAAGTCCGTGTTGCCCTGACTTATCTTCAGTATTACTTCCAGTGTTTGGCAAATAGTAGGTACTTAATAAATATATATGGATGCATGAATATAGACTAATTTTAATGGTGGATGAATGTGTTTCTGTCAAATTATACCTTTTATCTCATCAACTTAAAAGCTGGAGAAACTTCTAATTGTCATAACATATAGGACTAACCCATTATCTAAAAATAGCTGCAGTGAAACAATTTTTTTGTGTGGCATTTTGATGATACATCAGCCTATACAATACCTACCATTGTCATAAAATGTCTTTGCTTTAAGCCTTCTCTCAATCTAAACAGTTTAGTCATTTCTTTTATAGATAATTATAAAAAGTATTCTTAGAGATTAAATAAGTGGTACTGTTTTTTGTCTTCTTTTGTCTTCTGTGGTGGTGGTTTCTATATACTTCCTCTGTAATGTGATGTTTAAGTTTCTCTCAAACCTTACAACCAAGTTTAAAATGAAAGGCATGAAAAAAATAGTTGCAGACTCAAATTTGCTCTTGGAATATGATTCTGAAGATGGCCTCACAGAAAAAATTAAAAAACGTATAGCTTGATAGCACACACTTTCTTTTTAAGGATTAATAATGGCTTCTTGGTTCCGTTTCATACAATAACACTCTAATGATGTCAACTAAAAGTCACACTCATCTAATCTCAAGGACTTAGCAACTCTTTCCATCAAAAGTACTTTATTAGTTTTAGTTTTTTCCAGGCAAAGGAAGTCCAAGAGAATTATTTGTCTTTTTATAAAAAAAATATTAAGGAAATTGGAAATAAAGAGCCACTTCACCTTCAGACTTTCCATTGAAGGCCAAGGAAAGTATGGCAGTCTTATTTTTTTTTATCCTTGCAGTGTTGTAATTGCTCTATGTGAGGAAGAAGTAATTTCTGACTAACTCATAACCCTAACTCCTTTGAGTGCTTTTCATCTCAGATTAAATATTAATTTGAAGTACATCTGTGCTTATTTAGTGCAGCAGGTCCTGCTCACAAACTGTGGTAACACACATTTTTATTTTGCAACACATGGTGATATTCACTACATTGCTTTTCCACAAGGGATCACTATTTTGGAATGGATAATTGACCCAACTGACCTTTGCATGATGTTTTATGAACTTCTCTATCCAAATCAATCTATAAAGCCAGGACTTCTCAACTTTAAAATATAGGGATCATTGTCCTGCTTCTTTAAAACAAACAAAAACAAAAACAAAAACAAAACCAAGTTCCCCAACCCTGTTGAGATCAGTATCAGACATTAGATTTTAAGAATATTGTACTTTCCTAGAAAAACCCAATTATCCTACTGAGTATGAATGGTAAAGTCTATAAAATAGTGATATGGCTATGCAACTTATCAACTTAAATTTTCTGGAATTTCAAATAGAATGTTACTTATTTAAACTTCAACTGTAAGGTTTACAATAAGGAAATTTGATATTTATGATTATAAGAAGGACTTTGCTATTGAAAAGATATTTTCATGAATTATGAATGATAATCATATATAAGCAAATTTCATATTGACATGTAAAATATCTGTTTGACTACAATGACTATTTCTAGGTTTCTGCTCATTTCTCTTCTGTGAGAATCTCATAATAATAAAGAATATTATTATTTTGTTGTTAAGAATTTTTTATTTAATTATTTTTATTTTTATTAATTACAGTTTATTTATGTTTTATCTCCCCTGTACCTCTTTCCCTCCTCCCCTCCCAATTCTACCCTCCTTCCCCAAATGTGTCCCTCTCCCCAGTCCACTGAAAAGGGAGTTCCTCCTCTCCTTCCTCCAGAATTGCTAAAACAATCATCTACAATAAAAAATCTTCTGGAGGTATCTCCATCCCTGATCTCAAGCTGTACTGTAGAGCAACAGTAATAAAAACTGCATGGTACTGGCACAGAAACAGAATGGTGGGCCAATGGAACAGAATAAAAGACCAGAAATAAACTCACACACTTATGGACACCTGATTTTTGACAAAGATTTTTGACAAAAACCATACAATGGAAAAATATAGCATCTTCAACAAATGCTGCTGGTCTAACTGGATGTCTACATGTAGAAAAATGCAAATAGATCCATACTTATCGCCCTGCACAAAACTAAAGTCCAAGTGGATCGAAGACCTTAACATAAAACCAGACACCTTAAATCAGTTAGAAGAAAAAGTGAGGAAGAACCTTGAACTCACTGACACAGGAGACAACTTCCTGAACAGAACACCAACAGCACAGGCTCTAAGAGCAACAATCAATAAATGGGACCTCATGAAGCTGAAAATCTTCTTTAAGGAATATTATTTTAATTTGACTCAAGTCATCTCTCCTGAAACGAAGGTGACAGTCATTTCTTATTCTTGATCCTGAATTGACTTCCATTTTTACATTCACTCAGAAATGGATAAGACCTGTATTTGTTTTACTCTTTTAACATTTAAATTACTGCTAAGTTTTATAGCTCATAGTGTCCTACATATAGTACTAAATTATATATTTATTGAACTGACATTAATGCTAATGTGACTGAACTGGTTAGGTAGATCTGGATTCCTCTCATCAGCTCCATAGATGGGCAAGGACTGGTTATTCTTACAGTGTTTTCACATATTACCACGGTTCCATGGACTTGACCATGCCCATTTATGGGTTCATTTAGCCCATGAATTTTCATTTACTGGCTATTTCTAGGAAGGTGTTAATTCAGAAGTAACATCACCTTGATACACAGGAGGCTTAAAAGACTGAAATTCAAGAAATTCCTATGTAATTCCCTAGAGTTTCTCTCCTCTGATTTAAAAGATGGTGCTATGAATTACTTTAGCCTGAAAACTTGTTTATAAAACATGACAGCAGAGATAGCTAGGGTTTAATGAAGTATAGGATTATTTAGTTGTTTTTAATAAAAAGATCTGAGTATTCAATAAAGTGAGATATAAAATTGTGAGCTAAGTGGTCCTATTACTTTATAAAAAAGGATAGTATCCCCAAGATAGATTATGCTAAAGAGGTGTTTATAGACAAGTTACATTTATGAATAAATTTGATTATATTATTAGTAGACAACAGGGTTAATATTTCTTTTTGTGTTCTTGTCCAGTAAAGGGAACCACTACCTAGAAGGTGGCATGTTAAATAGCTAGTTTAGTGTTAACAGGATCAGAAGACTTTAAGAGAAGAAAACAGGAAACAACCTAGAAACCTGCCACAGAGGGCCTCTGAAAGGCTCTGCCCTGCAGACTATCAAAGCAGACACTGAGACTTATGGCCAACTGTTGGGCAGAGTGCATGGAATTTTATGTAAAAAGTGGGAAATAATAAGATCTGGAGAGGACAGGAACCCCACAAGGAGAGCAACAGAACCAGAAAATTTGAACACAGGGGTCTTCCCAGAGACTCATACTCCAACCAAATACCAGGCATGGAGATAACCTAGAACCCCTGCACAGATGTAGCTCAAGGCAGTTTAGTGTCTAAGGGGGTTACATAGTAATGGGAAGAGGGACTGCCTCTGATACAATCTGATTGGCCTGCTCTTTGATCACCTCCCCCTGAGGGGGGAGCAGCCTTACCAGGACACAGAAGGTGACAATGCAGCCACTCCTGATGTGATCTGATAGACTAAGATCAGAAGGAAGGAGAGGAGGACCTCCCTTATCACTGCACTTGGGGTGGAGCATTTGTGAAGAAGGGAGTGGGAGGGTTGGACTGGGAGGGAAGGAAGAAGGTGCTTATGGAGGGATACAAAGTGAATAAAGTGTAGTTAATAAAATTAAATTAAAAAAAAAGAAAGAACCCCTCTTTCATTCATAGTGAACAGTCTGTAAAACCAAATCCTGGTCAGATGATTGGGACCTAATTCGCATCTCTGGTTCTAGGAGGAGGTGTGTCGACCTGAACTGCCTGGAAGGTTATTAACTGATAACTATCTAAACCTGGGTCCTGGAGCTCAGAACCTTACAAGATCATTATCTAACAAGAGACTTTCTGATAAAGAACAAGAACATACCATTGCTTCTTTCTATGAGTCAATTCAAATGGGCCTGTCAATCATCTGGACAGCAAAATGTCCCTTAGGAAAGTTGTCTGTTCAAGAGAAGTTAAAAATAGTATAAAGCCGATTTAAAATGGAATTCTTCACAATGGTCTCTTAGTCTATTGTCCATTCTGTCCCATTAAGTGTGTGCCTCATTGAACAGTCTCTTTAGTCTTTGTTCACGTTCATCCCTTGAGAGTGCTCTTGATTTACATAACAAAATCTGAACTTTGTGTGTCTTTTTTAATTCTTTAGGCAAAGAATACAATATTTGGGATTTAAGGAGTGGCCAGACTGAGATCTTGGTGACAGGTGTGTATTTCTATTTTTCCGTTTCCTAATGACCTTCTATTCTTCTTGTTGACAGCAGCCTAAACACGGTTATGTCTTCCTGATATTCTCTTGCCTATTTCCTTACCTGGATATCATCAGTTCTCCCTTTAGGTTTCATCTGAAATGTTTATTAATAGTGAGCACTCAAGGTTTCCCAAATCAAACTACATCTACCCTCTACATTTTGTTACTTTTTTATAATTTAAATTTTTTTTTTATTTATTCAATTTATATCCCAATTATAGCCTCATCTTCCTCTTATGCCAGTCCCACCCTCCCTTTCTCTTCCCCCCATCCCCTTGACCAAAAAGCGCTCCCCCATAATTTTGTTTCTTAAATCATTTTATATAAGAATTCCTATAACATTGTTGATCAATTTGTGCATTTATTTCTAATGAAATTTGGCTATCAACCTAATTAATTTTCCATTCTAACTATAAATGTGGCATTTTACAAAGGAAACCAACTTGAAATCATATGTAATTAACACTAGAAGTCACATTGTATGCCTTATAGGAACCTAAAGCGCTAAGATATAGATATTTTTAAATTTTTATAAATGATCTTACTGTGTTCCCATAAATTTTAATGTTTGAAAAATCTTAATTGTCAGTAATTGCACTATTTACATGCTAATGATCCACACCTGGCTCCAGCTGGGTATAAAGAGGCTGACAATGTTTTTCTCTCACCTCCCTGGCAAGCAACTAAGCATATGCAATTTTAAAGAGACCTACTTGCCAGAATAACAAGTACATATTTGGTAGGACAATGCGAAATTAGTTCACATGTTTTACCATTTTCAAACAAATGCATTATATTATTCACATTTAAAAGCTTTACGACTCAAAGAGGACCTTATTTCCTACAGTTGGTGATTATTCACAATCATTAAATTATTCCAGTCAATGAACTTGCCAGAAACCAGCTAAGTTGAGGCTCTAGCTACTAGTCTCCTGTATTAAGGGACCAGTTCCTGCCTTAATCCTTTGAAAAATAAGAGTTTCCTTTGAAGTCATGCAAAATCTATAATTAAATATGGTTATTTTCTGCTTTCTCTATTCTATGACATTTTGAATCAATATAGTTTTGATTGGATTTCCCACCACAAGCACAAAACCAATTAGGAGGTATTGAAAAGTGATTTCCAATAACAAAAATTTCTGAGTCACAAAATGTTTCTTGCTAGATTTTGGCATATCATTATCTGTGACCCAATAGCTGTTATTAATGCAAAGTGGAAAAAAGAAAAAGTCTTGAATTATATTTGTTCATAGAATTATATTTTTCCAGCCGATATAAGAAAGTTGAATACTATTATTTTATTTCTAGACATAGACAAACCAACCATTATGTATATATTGTTGCACAGTCTTCTTAGCATTAAATAGCAAACATGTTGCTGAGGTGCACAAAGGATGCTCAAGGATCACATATTCACATAATTATGTATATGGTCAAGCCAGGAAGAAAAATATTAATAACTGCATTGTGATATATCAAAAGAGATCAGATCAGAAGAGAGAAGAGTATATGGTCAGGAAAATCTATAGAAAACCATTTGAAGGTAGGATGAGAGAAAAGATGGTGGCAACTACTATGTGCCAGGAAAAAGGTGGCTTACTTTATTTTGCTTAAATTATTCAGAGCTGGAGCTCCAAGATGTCAGGGACCAGAGATCACCATTTCTGAAGGGCAGATGATTCAAAACTCTAAAACTGGTTAGTGGACGGGTGGCTGAAGCCAGAGCATCGACTTTGAGGCTTCCTGGGCTAGAGGGGACAACCTTGAAGGCTGGGACAAATTGGATCCAGCCCCGCCCCCCGTCCCACCCCATAGTTGTCTCTGTGGTCTGAGAGTGGCAAACTATCAACTCCCTGACTTCCAGGTACACATTCTTTTGCTTAGCCTGCCCCTGAAGCACAGCTGCAGGAGGGAGTGCTTAACTGCCAGTATGGGGATTCTCCATACTCTAATGTCCAAACAGGGGACACAAATCTGAGAGTGAAAAACTGTGGGCTCCCTGACCTTATGGGATACTCTTGCCAGTGAGTTTCCAGGCCCCCTGTGCTTTGCACACCAGCCTGAAAGTGAGTTCACTGGCCCTGAATGCTGTCCAAACAAGTCTGCCAGTAAGTGCTTGTGGGCCCTCAGCCTTTTCAACACAAGCCTACAAGAGATTTCTCACCTGTACTCTACACTTTCCAGACACTTCTGCAAGTGAGCCCAAAATCCAGGGTCTTCCTCCACTAGCGACCAGACATCTGACCCCTCCCTCCAACATCCCTAATGTGGTCAACATAGGGATCCCTGGGACAGTGTCTCAACATTGAAGATGCTGTTCTGTCGGTTTCCCAGTGGAGTCCAGACAAACAATTACTGGTACCTAGACAGTGCAGCTCAGGCAGATCTGAGCACTTGGAGCAAAATACCTAGAGAAGCCTGTGGACACCTGCACATGCACACTGCCAATACTAAACACAACAACACTCCACCTGCACTTATTCTGATATAATTCACCCTTCTAGGCAGATACACCTCCTCACCCACTCCTGTGCATGCACACTTGTAACTGCTCCCTTCCTCCCTTAGCTGCATCTGAAACACCAAAACCCACTGTCAAACCAGAGAATCTCTCTCATCTTCCTGAAGAATATTCCAAACTCCAGAGACAAAGGGACTCAGTATGCAGCACAGGCTCCAGAAACAAACAGCAAAGTCTACTGACCATCAGATGGCTAGAGGGAGGCTTAAAAACACATCCAACAAAAATCAGGACATCATGGCTTCACCAGCAACCCCTAAAATCAATGGATATTTTAATTCATCAGAAACACAGAGAAGTTATTTAAAAGCTACACTTATTGAATTATTAGAGGCACATAAAGAGAAAATGAACAAAACTAATAAAGAAATACATGCAGATATGGCCACACAAATAGTGGCACATAAAGAGGAAATGAATAAAAAATAGAGACCATCATGGAAAGACAAGAATCCACATTCAAACAGAGGAAAGAAATGGTGCAAGACATGAAATCAATTAGAATAAATAGAGAAAACACAAACAGAGAAAACCTTGGAGCTGGAGAAATAAGAGAAAAGATCAGGAACCACAAAGGTAAGCATCACCAACAGAATACAAGAGACAGAAGAAAAAATCTCAGGCACTGAAAGTACAATTGTAGATATTGATACATCTCTCAACGAAAAAATAAAATTGGAAAAGTCTGAGACAAAAACATCCAAGTAATCAAGGAAGCCATGAAAAGACCAAATCTAAGAATAATAGGAATAGATGAAAAAGAAGGTATCAGACTCCAAGATCCAGAAAACATTTTCAAAAAACATAGAAGAAAATTTCCCCAACTTCAAGAAAGAGATGTCCTTAAACATACAAGATGCTTACAGAACACCAAATAGACTAGACCAGAAAAGAAACTCTTCATGTCACATAATAGTGAAAACACTAAATCTACAGAACAAATTAAAAAAATTAAAAGCAGTAAGGGAAAAAGACCAACTAAAATACACAGGTAGATCTATCAGAATCACACCAGTTTTGTCAACAGAAACCATAAAAGCCAGAAGGACCTGGACAGATATCATGCAGACTTTAAGAGAACACAGATATCAAACCAGACTACTATACCCAGAAAAAGTTTCAATCACCATAGATGGAGAAAACAAAATATACCATGACAAAACTAAACTTAAACAATATCTACACAGCAACCCAGCCCTATAAACGATACTAGAAGGAAAAATCCAATCTATGAAATCAACTACAACCAAGAAAACATAGGACATAGATAACCTCACAACAAAAATCAAAAGAAAGCAAGCACACAAACACACTATCACCACCAACTCTACAATAAAAGGAATTAACATTTGTTGGTCACTATTATCTATCAACATCAATGAACTCAACTCTCCAATAAGAAGACATAGGCTAACAAAATGGTTGTGGATACAGGATCCAATATTCTGCTGCATCTAAGAAACAAACCTCTGCAGCAATGACAGATACTACCTCAGAGTAAAGGGCTGGAAAAAAGTTTTTCAAGCAAATGGACCCAGAAAGCAAGCTAATATCTAATGAAATAGATTTTCAACCAAAATTAATCAAAAAAGGTGAGAAGGAACATTTCATTCTCATCAAAAGAAAAATCCATCACGAAGACATCACAATCCTGAACATCTCTGCCCCAAATACAAGAGCACCTTCATTCGTAAATGAAACATTATTAAAGCTCAAATCATACATTAATCCCAACATCTTAATAGTGGAAGACTTCAACACTCCACTCTCACTAAGGGGCAAATTATCAAGACAGAAATTAACTAGGGAAATAATGACATTTACAGACATCCTAAATCAAATGGACCTAATAGATGTCTGCAGGCCTTTCACCAAAATATAAAAGAGTATGACTTCTTCTAGGTATCCCATGGAACCTTCTCCAAAACTGTGCATATAGTTGGACACAAAACAAGCATTAAAAGTTACAAGGAGATTGAAATAATTCCTTGTATCCTATCAGACCCCCATGGCCTAAAACTAGACTGCCCCAACAACAGAAATAACAAAAAGCCTACACATGCATGGAAACAAAACAACTCTCTACTCAATGACAGCTGGATCAGGGAAGAAAAAAACAAAACAAAACAAAAATAAAGACTTCCTAAAATTCACTGAAAAGGAAGGTACAACTTACCGAAATTTATGGGACACAATGAAAGCAATGTGAAGAGGAAAGTTCTTAGGCCTAAAAGCCTCTAGAGAGAAGTTTGAGATATCTCATTACAAGCAAGTCAACAGCATACCTGAGAGACAACTCCCCCCCAAAAAATAAATAGAAGCAGCCATAACCAAGAGTTGGAAATAATCAAACTCAGGGCTGAAATCAATAAATTAGAACAAATAAAGCGTTTCAAGGAATCAGTTAAACCAAGAGCTGGTTCTTTGAGAAAATCAACAAGATAGACAAACCTTTAGGTAAACTAACTAAAAGGCAGATAGAATCTATTCATATAAGCAAAATCAGAAACGAAAAGGGGGACATAACAACAGACACTGACTGAGGAAATTCAATGAATCAGTATGTCATACTTCAAAGGCCTATATGCCACAAAATTTTAAAATCTTAATGAAATGGACATTTTTCTTGATAGATTCTAATTACAAAAGCTAAACCAAGATCAAGTAAATAGATTAAACAGTCCTATATTCCCCAAGGAAATAGAAGCAGTCATCAAAAGCCTATCTGCCAAAAAATTTTCAGGGCCTGATGTTTCACTTCAGAATTCTACCAGAACTTCATAAAGCTAACACCAATGTTCTTTAAACTTTTCCAGAAAATAGAAACAGAAAGAACATTACCGAACTCATTCTTTGAAGCCATAGTCAACTTGATACCTAAACCAGAGAAAGAACCTCCACAAAAAGAAATCTTCAGACATATCTTTCTTATGAACATTGATGAAAAAAATACTTTAAAAAAATACGTGCAAACCAAATCTAAGAACACATAAAAGATATCATCCAGCATGACAAAGCAGGCTTCATACCAGGCATGGAGGGGTAGTTCAATATATGAAAATCTGTCATTGCAATCCACTGCATAAACAAACAGAAGGAAAAAAAAAACACATGATCATCTCCTTTGATACCAAAAAATGCATTTGACAAAATCCAACATCCATTCATGTTTAAAGTATTGGAGAGATCAGGGATACAAGGCACATACTTAAACATAGTAAAGGTGATATACAGCAAGCATATAACTAACATCAAACTCAATGGAGAGGATTTTAAATCAAGGCCACTGAAATCAGGGATAAGGCAAGGCTGCCCACTCTCTCCATATCTCTTTAACATTGTACTTGAAGTTCTTTTTTTTTCCTTTTTTTTATTTATTTTTTTTGTATTTTATTTTTTTCTTATCAGTTACATTTTATTAACTCTGTACCCCAGCCGTGTCCCGATCCCTCATTCCCTCCCAGTCCCTCCCTCCCTCCCTCCTCAGAGCAATAAGACAACTAAAAGTGATCAAGGGAATACAAATTGGAAAGGAAGGTGTCAAAGTATCACTATTAGATGATATCGTAGTAAACCTGAGTGACACCAAAAATTCAACCAGAGAACTCCTTTATCTGATAAATACCTTTAGCAATGTGGCTGGATACAAAATTACCCCCCCCCAAAAAAAAAATCAGTAGCCTTTCTGTTTACACAAAACAAAAGAGCTGAGAAAGAAGTTAAGGAAACAACACCCTTCACAATAACCACTAATAACATGAAGTATTTTGGTATGACTGTAACCAAGCAAGTGAATGACCTGTTTGAAATAAAGTTAAGTCTTTAAAGAGCTAAATTGAAGAAGATATCAGAAGAGGAAAGATCTCTCATGTTTATGGATTGGTAGGATTAACACAGTGAAAATGGCCATCCTGACAAAAGTTATCTAGAGAGTAAATGCAATTCCCATCAAAATACCAACACAATTTTTAGAGACTTTGAAAGAACAATTCTCAATTTCATATGGAACAACCAAAACTCTAGAATTGCTAAAACAATCCTGTACACTATTAGATCTTCTGGAAGAATCTCCATCCCTGATATCAAGCTGTACTATAGAACAACAGTAGTAAAAACTGCATGGTACTGCCATACAAACTGAATGGTGGATCAATGGAATCAGATAGAAGACCCAGAAATAAACCCACATACCCATGGATACTCGAACGTTGACAAAGATGCCAAAACAATAAAATGGAAAAGAAAGAACCTGTTCAACAAATGATACTTGTATAATTGGATGTCTACATGTAGAAAAATGCAAATAGATCCATATTTATCACCCTGTAGAAAACTAAAATCTAAGTGTATCAAAAGACCTCAAAATAAAACCAGACACACTAAACCTTTTAGAAGAAAAAGTGGGGAAGAGCCTTGAACTCATTGACACAGGAGACAACTTCCTGAACAGAACACTAAAACACAGGCTCTGAGATCACAAATCAATAAATGGGACCTCATGAAACTGAAAATATTCTGTAAAGCAAAGAGCATTGTAGTCAGCACAAAATGATAGCTTACAGATCAGGAAAGGCTCTTTACCAACCCTATATCTGACAGAGAGCTAATATCCAGAATATATAGGGAACTAAAGAAGTTAAAAAGCAACAAATCAAGTAATCCAGTTAAAAAGTGGGGTACAGAGATAAACAGAGAATTCTCCACAGAGAAATATGTATGGAATGGCAGAGAACACTTAAATAAATGTTCATCATCCTTAGTCATCAGGGAAATACAAATCAAAACAACCCTGAGATTTCCCTTGTACCCATCAGAATGGCTAAGACCAAAAACTTACATGACAATATTTGCTGGAGAGGATGTGGAGAAAAGGGAAATCTCCTCCATTTCTGGTGGGAATGTAAAACTTGTACAACCACTTTGGAAATCATTCTGGTGCTTTCTCAGAAAATTGGGAACAGTACTTCCTCAGGATCCAGTTATTGCACTCTTACGTATATATCCAAAATATACTCAGATATACAAGAACTCTCAACCATGTTCATAGGAGCTTTATTCATAATAGCTAGAACCTGGAAAAAACCCAGATGCTCCTCAAATGAGGAATAGCTACAGAAATTGTGGTACATTTACACAGTGGAATACTTCTAAGGAATTAAAAACAAGGAAATCATGAAATTTGCAGGCAAATGGAAGGAACTAGAAAAGATCATCCTGAGTGAAGTATCACAGAAACAGAAAGACACACATGGTATATACTCACTCATAAGTGGATATTAGCTATATAATATAGGATAAACATGCCAAAATCTATACTTGTAAAGAAGCTAAACAACAAAGAAGGCCCTAGAGAAGATGCTCAATCTTCATTCAGGAGGACAAACGTGATAGGCATTGGAAGCAGGAGAAGACAGTGAACAGGACAAGAGCCTACCAAAATTGATCTCTGTGAGACTCTGCTGATCAAGGTATGGAAGCAGAGGCTGAGACTCAAAACCAGTCTTCGGGCAGAGTGTAGGTAATCTTATGAAAGAATGGAAAGATAGAAAGACCTGGAGGGGCCAGGAGCTCCAAAAGAAGACCAGTAGAGCCAAAAGAGCTGAGCCTGGGGGACCTGCAGAGACTGATACCCCAACCAAGGAGAACGCATGGATGGACTTAAAACCCTGCTCAAATGTAGCCCATAGAATCAGTCTCCAAGTGTGTTCCTTAATAATGGGAGGAGAGGCTTTTTCTGGCATGAACTCAATGAAAGGCTTTCTGATCACCTCCCTGGGGTGTGTGTGCAGCTTTGCCAGGCTACAGAGGAAGACAATAGATCCAGTCTTGATAAGATCTGATAGACTAGGGTCAAACAGAAGGAGAGGTAGACCTCACCTATCAATGTATTAGGGGAAGGGAATAGCGAGAAAAGAGGGAGGGGGCCACAACCAGGATACAAAATGAATAAATTGTAATAAATGATAATATTAAAAATTAAATAATAATAATAATAATGAAAAGAATATATGAAAAATTATTCAGAGCCACACATTTATCTACTATTGATATGCCAATATGCCAATATGTGAAGTTCTAACTTAGCTATATGTTAACCTGAAGGATGGAGAGAAAAAGATAATGAGTGGAGAATAATATGAGCAATGAGAAGACTTTTATTGAAGTGTATTGTGCTGATATTACTTCAGTAATGAATATGTTGAGAAGACATGCAAATAACATCAAATAAACACTAAATGAAGTGAAAGGTGATATTTATAGCCAGAACATACCTTTTAGAAGGGCTAGAAAGGGCAGAAATTTAAGACAAATAAGTTATCAAGTAAAATGAACATACTAGCTTTTCAGAGAGTGATAAAGAGAAAAAGGAGATGAATGGGATCCCTTGTTAACAGAACAGGAGCTGTCTCTGAGATGGCTGCTGGGGGGAGGGGTGCAGCCTTACCAGACCACAGAGGAAGACAATGCAGCCAGTCCTGATGAGATCTGATATGCTAGGGTCAGAGGAAAGGGGAAGAGGAACTCCCCTATCAATGGACTTGGAGAGGGGAATGGGAGGGGAAGAGGGAGGGAGGTCAGGATTGGTAGGGAATGAGGCAGGGGTGGGGGACTACAACTGGGATACAAAGTGAATAAATTGTAACAAATTAAAAATGTTTAATTTATTATTAATTACAATTATTAGTAATTTTTTAAACAAAAGAGGTGAGGAAAAGTGGGGTCAGTGCTATATAGAATGAGATTAGGAAATGACAATGTTTTCAAGTGAGTCAGAAGATCATCTCTTTAATGAGTATGTACCTGCAGCTCTATACAGATTATCTATATCAAACTACTACAAAAAACCATTCTTACAAATATATCGTGTGTACCAATATATAAGGGAAACAGAACTCTCATATATTTATAATGGGGAATAAAATCAGTCCAGCTTTTGTGGAAGTTAATTTGACATAATTTGTCAATCTTCAGTATTTATCAAAATTAAAAACACATAGATAATTTCAATAAGTTTTACTTCTAAACAAGTGATGTCAACAATGGGATACACATAAAATTATTAACTTTATTACTTTAAAAAATACTTAATGAGTTGGGGGGCATGGAACATGCCTGTAATCCCAGCCTTTAGGGAGACAGAGGCAGGTGGATCTCCATAAGTTTGAAGTCAGCTTGGTTGACAAAGGAAGTCCAGGACAGCCAAAGCTACCCAGAGAAATCTTGTCTTCAAAAACCAAAAACCCTGCTTGCTTAGGCAGCACATGTACTAAAATTGGAACAATACAGAGAAGATTAGCATGACCTTTGCACAAGGATGACACGCAAATTGGTGAAGCATTCCATATTTTTAAATCAATCTGGTGCTTTCTCAGACAATTAGGAATAGCGCTTCCTCAAGACCCAGCTATACCACTCCTAGGCATATATCCAAAAGTTGCTCAAGTACACAACAAGGACATCTGCTCAACCATGTTTGTAGCAGCTTTATTTGTAATAGCCAGAACCTGGAAACAACCCAGATGTCCATCAACGGAGGAATGGATACAGAAATTGTAGTATTTTTCACAATGGAATATACTACTCAGCAATCAAAAACAAGGAAACCATGAAATTTGCAGGCAAATGGTAGGATCTAGAAAAGATCATTCTGAGTGAGGTATCCCAGAAAGAGAAAGACACACATGGTATATACTCACTTATATAGACCTATAAGATATGATAAACATGATGAAATCTATACACCTAAAGAAGATAAACAAGAAAGAAGACCCGGGGTAAGATGATCAATCCTCACTTAGAAAGACAAATGGGATGGGCATTGGACGTAGGAGAAAACAAGTAACAGGACAGGAGCCTACCACAGAGGGCCTCTGAAAGACTACCTAGCAGTGTATCAAAGCAGATACCAAGACTCATAACCAAACCTTGGGCAGAGTGTAGGGAATCATATGAAAGAACAGGGAGTTAGTATGAGGTAGAGAGGATAGGAGCCCCACAAGGACCAAATATATCTGGGCACAGGGGTTTTATATAAGACTATTTCTCCAACCAAGAGCCTTGTATGGATATAACCTAGAACCTCTGCTTGGATGTAGCCTGTGGTAGCTCAGTAACCAAGTGGGTACCCTAGTAAGAGGAACAGGGACTATTTCTGACATGAACTCAATGGCAGGCTCTTTGACCTCCCCCTACCCCCCAAGGGAGGAGTAGCCCTGCTAGGCCACAGAGGAGGACTTTGCAGCCATTCCTGAAGGTACCTGATAAACCAGGGTCAGATGAAAGGGGAGGAGGCCCTCCCCTATCAGTGGACTTGAAAGGGGCAGGGAGGAGATGAGGGAGGGAGGGTGGGATTGGAAGGGAATGAGGGAGTGGAATACATCTGGGATACAAAGTTAATAAAATGTAACTAATAATAAAAATAAAAATAAATGAAAAAAAAGTGAGCTCAGAGGCCTAAACCATTTTCACACATGTTCTTCTTATTGATACTTTCACACATGTTCTTCTTATTGGTAAAATAATGAATTTCTTCAGAAAAAGAAAACAAAGCCTGAAAACCAAAAATAAATAAAGAAAGGAAAGAAAAGAAAAAAGAACAGCTAAATGAATTAAACTTTCTGTGTGTTCACCAAGAAGCTACAAGAGTTTGGATCTTAATTGCTCCTCTCAAAAATACAAGTGTTGGAACTTAGTCCCTGTAAGGATTTATTGGGAGGTGGTAAAACTTTTTGTTTGTTTGTTTGTGTTTTGATATAGAAAAGATTTATTGTGGAAAGGGGGAGAGGAGAGGGAGAAGCAGGTTGGGGCCCCAGAGAGACAGAGAGAAGAAGAGAAACCAAGGGAGTGAGAGTTAGAGAGGACACAAGGGGTGCCAAGCAGGTTCTTATATCCAGTGCACCTAGCACTCACCTGGCAGAGGCAGGTGAAGATGTCAGCGGTTCCTAGGTAGTAGTAAAACTTTTAAGAGATGGGATCTTATTGCGGGTGGGGGAGCACTTTGCCTCACAGGAGTGTGGCCATGAAACTGACACTTTCTTTTGTTTTTTTACCAACTATGAAATGAACAGCTTTTCTCTGCCAGGCATTGCTATCCTGATGTAATGTCTTTTCATGGGTCCAATCCAAACAATTTATCAGAGGGTAGAGTTTCTAAAACTGTTAGTTAAAATAAACCTGTTCTATTTGTAAGTTCGTTAACAGATATTTTGTTATGGTGAACAGAAGCTAACTACAATTGTGACAATGGGATACTGTAAACATTTTATAATACACTTAAGCATTTGGTAACTCAGCAGCTGTTGAACATAATGACCTTTAAGACTCTTACTTGCTTGGTTAGAGTCACACCAAGGTACTTTATGTTATTAGTGGCTATTGTGAAGGGTGTTG
>NW_026591872.1:5836696-5859728 GCF_907164565.1 Psammomys obesus
ATATCTGGGCACAGGGTCTTTTCTGAGACTGACACTCAACCAAGGACCATCTATGGATATAACCTAGAACTTCTGCTCGGATGTGACCCGTGGTAGCTCAGTAACCAAGTAGTTTTCCAAAGTAAGGGGAACAAGGACTATTTCTAACAGGATCTCAAGGGCAGGCTGTTTGACCCCCCCCCCCGGGGGAGGAGCAGTCTGTTAGGCCACAGAGGAGGAATTTGCAGCCAGCCCTGAAGATACCTGATAAAACAGGGTCAGATGAAAGGGGAGGAGGTCCTCCCCTATCAGTGGACTTGGAAAGGGGCAGGGAGGAGACCAGGGAGGGAGTGTGGGGTTGGGGAGGGAATGAGGGAGCGGGATACAGCTGGGACACAGAGTTAACAAAATGTAACTAAAAAGAAAAAAATAAAAAAAAAAGATTTATTTTTCAAGATTTTGAAAAAAAAAAAAAAAGACTCTTACTTAGAGGCCGGAGTGATGGCTCAGCCTTTAATGGTCCCTGATGCCAAGTTTGAAGCCTGAGTTACAACACCCAGGCATATATCATGGAGGGAGGGAATTGACTTCCCAAAGCTGTCTTCTGTCCTCCACGTGTGCATGTATGCTCCACCAAAATGTAACCAAAACCAACAACAACCCCCACAATCTAATTTCTTTTTAATAAAATGTTTCCTATTTATCTGTTTTTAACTCATAGAGTAAAATCAACCCTTTCCATATATCATTGGGTTAAGGTCATCCATGGGGGCAGGTGAATTCTACCCATTATCGCACTCTTAAAGAAAACAGATTTCATTTTCTAGTAGCTATCAACTGCCAGTAGCTCTTCAGCTAAGGGATGGGGCTGCAAAAGCCTCGTCTCTGTGAAGAAATTTTAAATTTCATTTACTTAGGTCACAAAGTACCCTCCTTAAAAATCTTATGTTTTAAATACTTGGTCTGTAATCCAAACAGTGTTCAGAAACAGGGTCTTAGAGAAGTGCAAGGACCATGATACTCTGGCTTCACTGATGAATCAGCACATTGATGACTTCAGAAATTGATGGTATTATTGGGAGGTAATAGAAAGTTTAGGAGGTAGGCCTTTCAAGTACATCATTTTTTTTTCTCTCTCTCCCTTCCATCCTCCTTCCCTCCCTCCATTTTCCTTCTAAATTACCACTACAACCTCATTCATATTGGGTTTATTTGTTTTTTGATTCACCATTCACATTTATCCTCAATTAGTCATTCCCTCATTCTTGGTTAACATATCAGTGTATTGTGTCCTTGTTCTTCACCCTAGGAACAGTGGTGGCTTTAGTCAGGTAGTTACCATCTCCCATTTTCAGCTTTTTTGTCCTTCTATAATCTGTATGACCAAGTGCCAATTTTAAACATCTTCATTCTAATTTCTATCATACCCTTTATGTCTAGATTCCAAATGACACAGGCACACAACATAAAGAGCTGTCACTAAGGGTGGAGGAGAAATATCTGATTGTCACTGATTCTTAAGAAAGATTCCAGTTTCAGACCTGCCTTCTTTAACTGAATTCTATGAGCATGAGCTGAAACTGAAAGTAATATCCAATGCCAGGACTGTGGTAAAGGCTTTAAAAAGATTTAACATTTTCACTAAATCAAAGCAAAGAAATAAATTATTTCTGTCTTGATGGTATATACTCAATGTTTCCATCAGCAAATGCTGCAAACTATTAATTAAATGTCTACAGTATGCCTAACCAGTACTGAAAGTAAATGCAAGCATCAGTGGTAATGCATAATCAATTGAATGTATTTATGACTATTCCCTCATTATTTCCTAATGAGGAGTTCAAGAAGCTATGCATGGCTGTAGATAGCTGGCAGGCTACTACATCAATAAACTAGGTCTGTCAGAGTCAGCTCAGGGTTTTAGAAATGCTTATTTGTACATTTCATGAAGCCAATATGCATAGAAGAAAGAGTTTGCTCTATGTCATCCATCACATCATATCCTATAGACCGAGTCCAAATATATTAGGGAACAAACTGTGAATAATAGTGTTCTTCAAAATTCATAAATAAAAATTTCCATTTGGTACTATGAACAAAAATACTGAAGAAACTTTTCTGAAACCTAAATTACTGTGTGAAAGCTGGGCATTTTTATTCCACCACTGATTTTATTATACTGCAAAAGATAATGTTCTAATTGTGATTTTCCAAAATTCTAGACATTAAATTTTAAGTGACTATTGTCCTTTGTAATAGCTGTCAAGAAAGTTATGGGCAGAAACTAAATAGAATCTTTCTTTAAAATATCATTAGTATTTTAGGTATAATTTTCAATAATAAAAGAATCTTTGTTAATTAAAAAAAAGTACTTCAGATTCATAAAGAAAATTTTATAGAAACACTGTGCTCAGGGAAATAAAACTAATTTAAGGGATTGTCAATGTTTAGCTAATTCTGAGGTTAAGTTCATCTGAAAATAAAGAAAAGGAGGCTCCAAAATGGCTACAACCAGCATGGACCACATCTGAGAGGCAGAGAAACTCAAACTCAGAAACTGGTGAGTGGAGGGGTGGCTGAAGCCAGAACATCGACTTTGAGGATTCCAGGGTTAGAGGAGACAATTCTTGAGCTGAGACAGATTGGATCCAGGTTACCCAATGATGTCTCCAGGATCTGAGGGTGGCAAACTTTCTACCACTTGCATTTTCTTTTTCTTTTTCTTTTTCTTTTTCTTTTTCTTTTTCTTTTTCTTTTTCTTTTGCTTTTGCTTTTGCTTTTGCTTTAGCAGCAGCAGCAGCAGCAGCAGCAGCAGCAGCAGCAGCAGCAGGTGTTGCTGCCCCAAGTACTGGACTCCCTACAGGGCTGCTGCTGCTGGCTGAGGCCACTACCCTAAGCACCAGCTTCCCTGCTCAGTGACTGAGAAGGTGGAGCCTCCCCCTAGTAAGGGTCCCCCTGTTTGGTGGCTGCAGTAGTAGCAGCCATGGCTGCCTCAAGTACAGGCCTCTATGCCTGGTGGCCAAACAGCAGACACCACTGAGGGATCTCCAATGTATTCATTTGCAAAAACTGAGAGTAGAAAGCCTAGGACCTCCTGTGCTTTACACATATGCCTGGCATGTGAGTGAGTGCACCTTGAAGTGAGTGCATGTAGAACCCCAGATCCTGGATCCCTCTACCCTAGCAGCCAGACATAAGATCCTTCCCACCCACATTGACACTGTGGGCAACACAGGGATATCTGGGACAGTGATCTCAACATTAAAGCCATTGTTCTGTGGGTTTCTAAGTGGAGTCAAGGCAAACAATTCCTGGAGCCAAGATGGTGTAACCCAGACAGATATGAGTGCCTAGCAGACAGTACAACAGGCCTGTGGGCCACTGAGCCACCTGCTCTTGCATGTGGAACCATGAACCTTGAACTATGCCATTACACCTACCTGCACTTAGACACACTAGCACCCTGTCCTTCAAGGCACACTTCCATGCACACTCTTGAGCTTGTGCAATGTGCCTATGACCTTCTTCCCTTAACTACATCTAAAACACCAGCATCCACTCTCAAACCAGTGGACCACTCTCATCTTCCTGAAGAATACTACAGACTCTCGAGACAGACAGACCCAGTCTATGGTACAGGCTCCAGGAACAAACAGCGAAGGCTATGGATAAGCAGTTGGCTAGAGGCCAGTATAAGAACACATCCAACAATAATAGGACATCATGGCTTCACCAGCAACTCAAAAAAACAAATGGCTATTTTAATTCATCAAAAACACAGGAAAATGATCCAAATCTCTGCTTATCCAGTTATTAGAAACACATAAAGAGGAAACATACAAAGCTCTCAAAGACAGACAAGCAAATGCAGCCAAACAAAGAGAGACACATATAGAGGCATATATAGAGGCACATATAGATGCACATAGAGAGGAAATGAACCAAAAATAGAGGCCATCATCGACAGACAGGATTCCACATTCAGACGGATGAAGGAAATGGTGCAAGACATGAAAACAGAATTAGAATCAATAAAGAAAACATACAGAGAGAAACTCCTGAGAAGGAAAACCTAGTGAAGATATCTGGAAACACAGTGGTATCACCAACAGAATCCAAGATATGGAAGGAGGGAATCGCAGAAGCTAAAGACACAATTGAAGAAATCAATATATCTCACAAAAGTACATAAACTCAGAGAAGGTCCTGACACAAAACACCCAAGAAATCAAAGACACAATGAAAAGATAAAACATAAGAAGAATAGGAATAGATGAAAAAAATGATTGCAGGTTCCAAGGACCAGAAAATATTTTCAAGAAAATCAAGAAGAAAATTTTCCCAACTTAAAGAAAAAGATGTCCATAAACATACAAGAAGCTTACAGAACACTAAATAGACTAGACCAGAAAAGAAACTCCACATGTCAAATAATAGTCAAAACACACAATCTACAGAACAAAGAAAAAATATTAAAAGCAGCAAGGGAAAAAGGCCAAGTAACATATAAAGGTAAACCTACTAGAATCATACCAGATTTCTCAACAGAAATTATGAAAGCCAGTAGGGGCTGAGCAGATGTCATGTAGACTCCAAGAGACCACAAATGCCAACCCAGACTACTATACCCAGCAAAACTTGCAATCACCATAGATGGAGAAAACAAAATATTTCATGACAAAACCAAACTTAAATAGTATCTTTTGGAAGGGGAGGAGGGCCTCTCCTAACAGTGGACTTGGGGATGGCCATGTGAGGAGAAGGAGAGGGGGTGGAATTGGGAGGGGGCTACAGCTGGGATACAAAGTGAAGAAATTATAATAAATAAAAATTAATTAAAATAAAACTATCTACACAATAACCCAGCCATACAGGAGATACAAGGAGGAAAACTTTCATCTAACAAAATCAACTAAACCAAAGAAAACAGAATATAGATAGTCCCTCCTAAGAGGAGGCAGGAGGCGTGCAGCAGAATCTGCCACAGACCACATTGTCTGTACCCCAACCCGAGATCGGGGCTGAGAAAACCCAATCCTTATGGGCACTCCCCAAAATGCCACCATAACCCTGCTGCGGCAGAGCAGAAGGATAAAGAGGCACAAAGCGGCTTCACAGTGCCGGGACCCCAGTGCTGCCAGCTGCTCTTAGCAAACAAACTTCAGCTCGGGATCTGGGATAGTGGTCAATCAACACGTCCTGAGATTCTCCTGGGTCCAGCGCAATAAGGTCTAGCACCAAGTCCTATCACTGGTGCCCCCCCCCCCCCCCCCCATGGCAGAGAAAGCCCGGCTCAGGATTGAGACTGAAAAGTCCCAACCGCTTCTGGCACTCTCCTGAGAGCACCGCCATAAGCTTGCCATAGCAGAAAGGAAGGTCAGAGGGGAAGGACAGAGAGGCAGCATACAGAAAAGGTGGACACCGAGTCCTGCGGCCACAGTGTCACAGAGCTGACTGTTAGCCTACCCGTGCACCTCTGCAGCAGGACAAAATCAGAGAGTGGAGAGCAAGGGGAACCCCTGTGCATTCCAACTGGTCCTGCAAGAGAGTGAGTGAGCCTTCTAGGGAGAGTTTGCCCCAGACCTAGGGCCTCTCCACAGAAGCAACCAGACAAGATCCCTGTCGCCCACACCCCTAATGTGGGCATCACAGGGATTCTTGGGATAGCGACCCCAACATTGAAGCCTTCTGCCTTGTGGGTCCACCAGTATAATCCAGGCAAACAATCCCTGGATCTCAGACAGAACTGCATAATAGGGACCTGCAGGCCACTGCAATAGTCAAAGAATCCGCGCATACACACTGCGCCTGCTAAAAGTGCATGCTAATAGCACCAGCGTCACATTGCTTACTTAGGCAAAACTGAAACCACAACGTATACTCCTAAACCAGTGAACCTCTCTCATCTTCCTGAAAAATCAGTCCAGAAAACAGAAAGAGACAATCATAGCCCAAACTACAACCTCGAGGAACAAACAGTGAGGGTTATAAATAACCAGATGGCTAGAGGCAGACTTAAGAACATTCCAACAAAAATCAGGACATAATAATCTCACCAGCAACCCCACAAAACAACGGACACTTCAATTCACTAGATATACAAGAAAACGACCTCAAAACTATGTTTCTCCAGCTATTAGAGGCCCATAAAGATGAAATGAACAAAACCCTCAGAGAAAGAGCCAAAGAAATCGAGAAGAACCAAGAGAAAACAATCAAGCTCTCAGAGAAATGACCACGAAAATTGAGGCAAACAAAGAAGAAATGCACAAAGCTCTCAAAGAAATAGCCACACAAATGAAGGCAAATAAAGAAGAAATAAACAAAGCTCTCATAGAAATACAGGCAATTTTAGCCAAAGAAGTAGAGGCACAATTAGTGATACATAGAGAGGAAACAGACAAAAAAATAGAAGATGTCATTGAAAAGAAGGACTCCATATACAAACAGATGAAAGAAATGGTGCAGGACATGAAAACAGAATTATAATCAATAAAGAAAACACAAATAGAGAAAAACCACGAGCTGGAGAACATAGAGAAAAGATCGGGAACTACAAAGGTAAGCATCACCAACAGAATACAAGAGATGAAAGAAAGAATCTCAGGAGCCGAAGCTGCATTTGTGGAAATTGACACATCTCTCAAAGAAAAAATAAAATCAGAAAAGTTCCAAACACAAAACATCCAAGAAATCAAGGACACCATGAAAAGACAAAATCTAAGAATAATAAGAGTAGGAGAAAAAGAAGACATCAGGCTCAAAGGTCCGGAAAATATTTTGAAGAAAATTATAGAAGAAAACTTTCCCAACTTAAAGAAGGAGATGGCCCTAAACATACAAGAGGCCTACAGAACACCAAGTAGACTAGACCAGAAAAGAAATTCTTCATGTCACATCATAGTCAAACACTGAACCTACAGAACAAAGAAAAAATTCTAAAAGCAGCAAGGGAAAAAGGCCAAGTAACATATGAAGGTAGACCTATCAGAATCACACCAGATTTCTCAACAGAAACTATGAAAGCCAGAAGGGCCTGGACAGAAATCATACAGTCCTTAAGGGACCACAGATTCCAACCCAGACTACTATACCCAGCAAAACTTTCAATCAACATAGATGGAGAATTCAAAATATTCCAAGACAAAATCAAATTTAAACAATATCTACATAGTAACCCAGCTCTACAGAAGTTACTAGAAGGGAAAATCCAAACCAAAGAAAACAACTACATCCAAGGAAACAGAGGAAATAGATAACTACACAACAACAACAAAAAAAAAAATCAAAAGAATACAAGCAATGAAACTCAGTGACACCACCAACCCCACATCAAAAGTAAGTAACAATTGTTGGTCACTAGTATCTATCAATATCAATGAACTCAACTCCCCAATAAAAAGACACAGACTAATAGAATGGTTGGGGAAACAAGATCCAACATTCTGTTGCATCCAAGAAACACAACTATGCAACAAAGATAAACACTACCTCAAAGTAAAGGGCTGGAACAATAATTTTCAAGCAAATGGTTCCAGAAAACAAGATGAAATAGCCATTCTAATATCTAATAAAATAGACTTTCAACCCAAGTTAATAAAAAAAGATAAAGAGGGCCACTGTATTCTCATCAAAGGAAAAATCCACCAAGAGGACATCACAATTTTGAATATCTATGCCCCAAATACAAGAGCACCTACATTCGTAAATGAAACAATATTAAAGCTTAAATCACACATTGATCCTAAAACCTTAATAGTGGGAGACCTCAACACTCTACTCTCACAAGGGACAGATCAACTAGACAGAAAACAAATAGGGAAATAAAAACACAGAGTACCTAAATCAAATGAAACTAATAGAAGTCTACAGATCTTTTCATCCAAACTCAAAAGAGTATACCTTCTTTTCAGCACCCCAAGGACCCTTCTCCAAAATAGACCATATAGTTGGTCATAAAGCAAGCCTCAACAGATACAAAAAGATTGAAATAATCCCTTGTATTCTATCTGACCACCATGGACTAAAGCTGGACCTCAACAACAACAGAAATAACAAACAGCCTACACGCACATGGAATCTGAACAACTTGTTACGCAATGACAGCTGGGTTAAGGAAGAAATAAAGAAAGAAATTAAAGACTTCCTAGAATTCAATGAAAATGAAGGCACAACATACCCAAATTTATGGGACACATTGAAAGCAGTGCTCAGAGGAAAATTTATAGCACTAAGTGCCTGCAAGAAGAAATTCATTGCATCACATACAAACAACTTAATGGCCCAACTGAAAACCGTAGAAAAAAAAAGCAGATACACCCAAGAGGAGCAGAAGGCTGGAAATAATCAAACTCAGGGCTGGAATCCATCAGTTAGAAACAAATAAAACTATTCAAAGAATCAATGAAACAAAAAATTGGTTCTTTGAGAAAATCAACAAGATAGACAAACCTTTAGCCAAACTAACTAAAAAGCAGAGAGAATCTATCCAAATCAGCAAAATCAGACATGAAAAGGGTGCCATAACTACAGACGGTGAGGAAATTCAAACAATCATTAGGTCATACTACAAAAGCCTATATGCCACAAAATTTGAAAACCTAAATGAAATGGACAATTTTCTTAATAGATTCCATCTTCCAACATTAAGTCAAGTTCAGGTAGAAAGACTGAATAGCCCTATATCCCCCAAGGAAATTGAAGCAGTAATTCAAAGTCTCCCCTCCAAAAAAAGCCCTGGGCCAGATGGTTTCAGCGTGGAATTCTACCAGACCTTCAAAGAAGTGCTAACACAAATTCTTCTGAAACTATTCCACAAAATAGAAACAGAAGGTACATTACCAACCTAAACCACACAAAGACCCAACAAAAAAAAGAAAACTTCAGACCTATCTCTCTTATGAACACTGACGCAAAAATACTCAATAAAATACTTGCAAACCGAATCCAAGAACACATCAAAGATGTCATCCACCATGACCAAGTAGGCTTCATCCCAGGCATGCAAGGGTGGTTCAACATACAGAAGTCCATCAATGTAATCCACCACATAAACAAACTGAAGGAGAAAAACCACATGATCATCTCCTTAGATGTTGTAAAAGCATTTGACAAAGTCCAACACCCATTCATATTAAAGGTCTTGGAGAGACCAGGGATACAAGGCACATATCTAAACATAGTAAAGGCAATATACAGCAAGCCTATAACCAACATCAAACTCAATGGAGAGAAACTTAAATCAATCCCACTGAAATCAGGGATAAGACAAGGCTGCCCACTCTCCTCCATATCTCTTCAACATTGTACTTGAAGTCCTAGCCAGAGCAATAAGACAACTAAAGGAGATCAAGGGGATACAAATCGGAAAGAAGAGGTCAATTTGTCACTATTTGCAGATGATATGATAGTATACATGAGAGACCCCAAAAATTCAACCAGAGAACTCCTCCAGCTGATAAACACCTTCAGCAAAATGGCAGGATACAAAATCATCTCAAAAAAAATCAGAAGCCCTCCTGTATACCAAGGACAAAAGGGCTGAGAAAGAAATTAAGGAAACAACACCCTTCACAATAGCCACTAACCACATAAAGTACCTTGGGGTGACACTAACCAAGCAAGTGAAAGACCTGTTTGAGAAAAACGTCAAGTCTCTGAAGAAAGAAATTGAAGAAGATCTCAGAAGATGGAAAGATCTCCCGTGCTCATGGACTGGTAAGATTAACATTGTGAAAATGGCCATCCTACCAAAATCAATCTACAGATTCAATGCAATTCCCATTAAATACCAGCTCAATTCTTTACAAACCTTGAAAAAAGATTCTCAGCTTCATATGGAGAAACAAAAAACCCAGAATCTTCAAAACAATCCTGTACAACAACAGATCATCTGGAGGTATCTCCAGCCCTGATCTCAAGTTGTACTACAGAGCAATAGTAATAAAAACTGCATGGTATTGGCATAAAAACAGGAGGATCAATGGAACCGCATTGAAGACCCAGAAATAAACCCTCACACCTATGAATACTTGATTTTTGACAAAGAAGCCAAAACCATTCAATGGAAAAAAGACAACATCTTCAACAAATGGTGCTGGTCCAACTGGATGTCTATACGTAGAAAAATGAAAATAGATCCATATTTATCACCCTGCACAAAACTAAAGTCCAAGTGGATCAAAGACCTCAACATAAATCCAGATACTCTAAAGCTGTTAGAAGGAAAAGTGGGGAATACCCTATAACTCATTGGCACAGGAGACAACTTCCTGAACAGAACACCAACAGCACAGGTTCTAAGATCAACAATCAATAAATGGGACCTCATGAAACTGAAAAGCTTCTGTAAAGCAAAGGACACCGTCATCAAAACAAAACAACTGCCTACAGATTGGGAAAGGATCTTCACTAACCCTTTATTTGACAGAGGACTCATATCCAGTATATACAAAGAACTAATGAATGTGAAAAGCAGCAAACCAAGTAATCCAATTAAAAAATGGGGAACAGTGCTAAACAGAGAATTCTCAACAGAGGAATATCGAATGGCAGAGAAGCACTTAAAGAAATGTTCAACCTCATTAGCCATCAGGGAAATGCAAATCAAACGACCCTGAGATTTCACCTTACACCCATCAGAATGGCCAAGATGAAAAACTCAAGGGACAACACGTGCTGGAAGGTTGTGGAGAAAGGGGAACCCTCCTCCACTGATGTTGGGAATGTAAACTGGTACAACCTCTGTGGAAATCCATCTGGTGCTTTCTAAGACAATTAGGAATATTGCTTCCTCAAGACCCAGCTATACCACTGCTAGGTATATACCCAAAGTTTGCTCAAGTACACAAAAGGGATACTTGCTCAACCATGTTTATAGCAGCTTTATTTGTAATAGCCAGAACCTGGAAACAATCCAGATGTCCATCAACGGAGGAATGGGTACAGAAATTGTGATATTTTTACACAATCACCAATCAAAAGGAGGAAATCATGAAATTTGCAGGCAAATGGTGGGATCTAGAAAAGATCATTCTGAGTGAAATATCCCAGAAGGAGAAAGATAAACACGGTATATACTCACTTATATAGACCTATAAGATATGATAAACATAATGAAATCTATACACCTAAAAAAGGTAATCAAGAGAGCGGACATGGGGTAAAATGATCAATCCTCATTTAGAAAGATAGATGGGATGTGCATTGAACATATGACAGGATTCTACTGAGCACATCTGAAAGACTCTAACTAGCAGTGTTTTCAAAGAAAGACTAATGACCAAACCTTTGGCAGAGTACAGGGAATCATATGAATGAAGGGGAGTTAGTCTGATGGGGAAAGGATAGGAGCTCCACAAGGACCAAATATATCTGGGCACAGTGTTTTTTCTGAGACTGACATTCAACCAAGGACCATGTATGGATATAACCTGGAACCTCTGCTTGGATGTAGCCTATTGTAGCTCAGTAACCAATTGGTTTCCCATAATGAGGGGAACAAGGACTATTTCTAACAGGAACTCAATGACTGGCTCTTTGACCTCCCCCCCACCCAAGGGAGAAGCAGTGTTGTTAGGCCACAGAGGAGGGCTTTGCAGCCAGTCCTGGAGATATCTGATAAAACAGAATCAGATGAATGGGGAGGAGGTTCCCCCCATCAGTGGACTTGGAAAGGGGCATTGTGGAGATGAGGGAGGGAGGGTGGGATTGGGAGGTAATGAGGGATCGGGACACGGCTGGGATACAGAGTTAATAAAATGTAACTGATAAGAAAAAAAATTAAATTAAATTAAAAAAATTAAAAGAAAACAAACACAGAAACATACTATCACCACTAACTACACAATAAAATGAAGTAAAATTCATTGGTCACTATTATTTATCAACAACAATGAACTCAACTTTCCAATAAAAGACAGACTAAGAATGGTTTTGGAAACAGGATCCAACAGTCTGCTGTATCCAAGAAACCCTCCTCTGCAACACAGATAGACACTACCTGAGAGTAAAGGGCTGGAAAAAGGTTATTTCAAGCAAATGGACATAGAATACACTTTAAAGTAGCAATCCTTATATCTAATAAAGTAGATTTTCAACAAAAATTGATCAAAAAAGGTGAAAATGGACACTTCATTCTCATCAAAGGAAAAATCCACCAGATGACATCACAATCCTGAACATCTTTGCTGTAAACACAAGGGCTCCTGCATTTGTCAAAGAAACATTATTAAAGTTTAAATCACACATCAATCCTAACACTTTAACAGTGAGAAACTTCACCAGTCCACTGTCACCAAGGGACAGATAATCTAGTCAGAAGCTATCTAGGGAAATAATGACACTTACAGAGGTCCTAAATCAAATGGACCTAATAGATATCTACAGAACCTTTCACCAAAACGCAATAGAGTATACCTTCTTGTAAGTACCTCATGGAACTTTCTCAAAAATTGACCATAGAGTTGAGCACAAAGCAAGCCTAAACAGATACAAGGAGATTGAAATAATCCCTTGTATTCTATCTGAGAACCATGGCCTAAAAGTAGATTTCAATAAAAACAGAAATAACAAAAAGTCTACATACAAATGGAAACTAAACAACTCTCTACTCAATGATAGTTGGGTCAGGGAAGAAATTAAAAAAAAATAGAGACTTCCTAGAATTGAATGAAAATGAAGGCACAACTTAGACAAACTTATGTAACACAATGAAAGACAAACTTATGTATCACAATGAAAGCATTAGAGGAAAGTTCATAGCCTCCAGACATCTCATATAAGCAACTTAATAAATGGCACAGCTAAAAACTCTAGGAAAAAAAAAAAACAACAGACACACCCAAGAGGAGTAGATAATTGGAAATAATCAAACTTAGAGCTGAAATCAATGAATTATAAGAAAAAAAAATTCAAAGAATCAATGAAACCAAGAGCTGGTCCTTTGACAATATCAACAGAATAGACAAACCCATAGCCAAACTAACTAAAAGACAGAGAGAAAATATCCAAATCATCAAAATCAGAAAGAAAAATGGAATATAATGACAGACATCGAGGAAATCTAAATGATCATTAGGTCTAACTACAAAAGCCTATATATCACAAAATTTGAATATCTAAATGAAATGGACAATTTTCTTGACAGATTCCATTTATCAAAATTAAATCAAGAGCAGGTAAATAGTCCTATATCCCCCAAGGAAATAGAAGCAGTCACAAAAAGTCACCCTTCCAAAAAAAGCCAAGGGCCAGATGTTTTCTTTGCAGAATTCTACTAGACCTTCAAAGAAGAGCTGACACCAGTACTCTTCAAACTATTCCTCAAAATAGAAACAGAAAGAAAATTACCAAATTCATTCTATCAGGGCACAGTAACAATGATACCTAAACCACACAAAAAACCAACAAAAAAAGTAGAATTTCAGAACCTTGCTCCACTGCTGGGGGGAATATAAACTTGTACAACCAATTTGGAAATCAATATGGTTCTCTCTCAGAATATTAGGAATAGTGCTAACTCAAGGTCTGCTAAGCATATATAAAATATGCTCAAGTATACAACAAGTACATTTGCTCAACCATGTTCTTAGCAGCTTTAATCGTAATAGCCAGAATCAGAAAACAACCTAGATGTACCTCGACTGACAAATGGATACAGAAATTGTGGTACATTTACACAATGGAATATTACTTAGCAATTAAAAACAAGAAAATTATGCAATTTGTAGGCAAATGGATGGAACTAGAAAAGATCATCCTGAGTGAGGTAACCCAGAAGCAGAAAGACTCACATGGTATATACTCACTTAAAAGTGAATATTAAACATTAAAATATAATATAGGATAAAAATACTAAAATTTGTGCACCCAAGGAAGCTAAGCAAAAAGGAGGGCACTAGGGAAGTTGCTCAGTCTTCATTAAAACTACAAACAGGATAGATATCAGAAGTGGTAGAAAACTGGAATCAAGACAAGAGCCTACCATAGAGGGCTTCTTAAAGTCTCTATAGAGCAGGATATCGAAGCAGATGCTGAGATTCATAGCCAAATTTGGGCATAGTGCTGGGAATTGTAAGAAAGAAGGGGGAGATAGAAAGACCTGGAGGAGAGAGGAGCTCCAATAGAAGACCAACAGAACCAAAATATTTGGGTCCAGGGATATTTTCAGTGATAGGTACTCCAACTAAGAACAACGTATTCAGATAATCTAGAGCCCCTGCTCAGATGTAGTCTCCAATGTGTTCCCTAGTAAGGGTACAGAGACTGTCTCTGACATGAACTCAGTGGCTGGCTCTATGATCACCTATCCAGAGGGGGGAGCAACTTCATCAGGCCACAGAGGAACAAATGCAGCCAGTCCTGATGAGTCCTGATAGGCTAGGTTCGAACAGTAGGGGAGGAGGACCTCCACTATCAGTGGACTAGAGAAGGAGTATGGCAGGAGAAAAGAAAGGGAGGAAGGGGTTGAGAGGAGATGACAGAAGGGGCAACAACTGGGATACAAAGTGAGTAAATTGTAATAAGTAAAGAGAAAATAAATTAAAAAGTAAATGAATTTTTTCTCATATTGTAAAAGTGTTGGTAAAGAAGAATTATGTTTAACATTTTCATAGAAAACAAGATATATTTTCGTTTCTTAACGAATATTTGGAAATTGTATTTGTGAATATATTAAAGAATAACACCCATACATAATGACAATATCAATTATTTGGTTTAGAAAGTCATTTTCAGTAATACTGTAAAGAAGGGAGATTAGCAAATAGTTGTTGATAAAATACACCAAATTACCATTTCTTACAAAACTGTTCCCAAATATTAAGAATTATAGATTGAGTTTGGGAAGATAGCTCCATCAGCAAATATCTAAAACCCTGAGCTGACTCAAGCCTCGGAACCTCACTTTGATTCTCAACATCCATGTAGAATAAATAAAATGCTGAACATGTTAGTTTGAATTTGTAACTCCATCACCACTGAGTCAGATACAGCACAATAGCTAGGGCTTGCTGGAGAACCAATCTAGCTCAATTGCTGAGTTCTGAGATACAATGAGAGTCCTAGTCTACAAAATTTACAGGGAGATCCATCTAGGAATCTAACTTTGTCCTTCTCATGCATGTGCACATATGTTGTGTTCCCATACAAATGGACATATTAACATACACATCACTATATAATAAATAAAGATAACTAATATTTGAAATCTTCATAGATAATGTATTATGAAAATACAGTTATAGTTCACTTTTAAAAAAGCATAACATGTACGTGTATGTCTTGGATTTTTGTTCACACTATTTTCCAAATATGCAATACCTCAACAGATGGATTAATGGACTTTCTTTAAAATCACTTACTTTTGGAATATAGAAGAATGAATGTTAATTTGCACATCAGTGTATTTCAGATGTATGTGAATGCTTATAAAGTACAGACATTTGGTTTCTCTGGAGTATTTTATGCTTTCTACCATCTTCATGTATAAATTTGTTTTACAAATATTTTGAGATGAAAGTTAGCTACAACATTCTTTTTTTTGTTTTTGTTTTTGTTTTTTTTGAATTTTATTTTTTTTCTTATCAGTTACATTTTATTAACTCTGTATCCCAGCCGTGTCCCGATCCCTCATTCCCTCCTAGCCCCTCCTTCCCTCCCTCCCTCATCTCCACCGTGCCCCTTGCCAAGTCCACTAATAAGGGGGACCTCCTCCCCATTCATCTGATCCTGTTTTATCAGGTATCTTCAGGACTGGCTGCAAAGCTCTCCTCTGTGGCCTAACAGGACTGCTTCTCCCTTGGGGGGTGGGGAGGCCAAAGAGCCAGTCATTGAGTTCCTGTTAGAAATAGTCCTTGTTCCCCTCACTATGGGAAACCAGTTGGTTATTGAGCTACCACAGGCTACATCTGAGTAGAGGTTCTAGGTTACATTCCTACATGGTCCTTGGTTGCATGTCAGTCTCAGAAAAGACCCTGTGCCCAGATATATTTGGTCCTTGTGGAGCTCCTATCCTTTCCTCATCAGACTAACTCCCCTTCTTTCTTATGATTCCCTGTACTCTACCTAAGGTTTGGTCATGTCTTTGTATCTGCTTTGAAAACACTGCTAGTTAGAGTCTTTCAGATGCGCTCAGTAGACTCCTGTCATATGTTCAATGCACATCCCATCTGTCTTTCTAAACGAGGATTGATAATTTTACCCCATGTCCGCTCTCTTGATTATCTTTTTTAGGTGTGTAGATTTCATTATGTTTATCATATCTTATAGGTCTATATAAGTGAGTATATACCATGTTTGTCTTTCTCCTTCTGGGATATTTCACTCAGAATGATCTTTTCTAGATCCCACCATTTGCTTGCAAATTTCATGATTTCCTCCTTTTTGATTGCTGAGTAGTATTCCATTGTGTAAAAATATCACAATTTCTGTACCCATTCCTCCGTTGATGGACATCTGGGTTGTTTCCAGGTTCTGGCTATTACAAATAATGCTGCTATAAACATGGTTGAGCAAGTATCCCTTTTGTGTACTTGAGCAAACTTTGGGTATATACCTAGCAGTGGTATTGCTGGGTCTTGAGGAAGCACTATTCCTAATTGTCTTAGAAAGCGCCAGATAGATTTCCAGAGTGGTTGTATCAGTTTACATTCCCACCAGCAGTGGAGGAGGGTTCCCCTTTCTCCACAACCTCTCCAGCATGTGTTGTCCCTTGAGTTTTTCATCTTGGCCATTCTGATGGGTTTAAGGTGATATCTCAGGGTCGTTTTGATTTGCATTTCCCTGATGGCTAATGAGGATGAGCATTTCTTTAAGTGTTTCTCTGCCATTCAATATTCCTCTGTCGAAAATTCTCTGTTTTAGCTACAACATTCTACCTTTTCCTTTCTTCCTCCCAATCCATGTAACAACCCTTGCTCTCTCTGATTCTGCCCCTTTATTTCCTATAATCGTTGATCTATTCCTCTATATGTATATATGTCATTCTCTGTCTGTAGAATATTATGTTAATATATGCATATAATTTCAAGGGATGACCACTTGGTATTGGGTAACCTATGGTGGGACTCTTTCCTGAAGAAGAGTAATTTCCTTTCTTTAAACATTTCTTAGTTGGATGTAGTTCTTTGTCTAGTGTCAGGGCCCTGTGGAATTTACCCTTTCCATGTTAAAATATCTATTTGTGTCATGATTATTCAGGTCTTGTTTGGAAGCCATGTTGGTGAGATTTTGTGGGTGTAGTTCCTTTTATTTTGCCACAGTCAAGATGGCAAAAAACAACAAAACAACCTGGAGAGAATGTGGCAGAGGATGTGGGGAAAGTGGAACCCCCATTCACTGTTAGTGGCATTGAAAACTTGTCTAACCACTCTGGAAATCACTGTAAAAAACTCTCAAAAATCTCAAAGGAAATTACCGTAAAAAACAACTATACCACTCTTTGATTTACACACAAAGGATGCAATATTTTATGCTACAGATACTTGCTCAGCCATGTTCACTGAAGGTCAATCCACAATATTCAACAAATGGAAATGTCCTAAATGTCTTTCAAGTAAAAAAATAGATAAGTAAAATTTGGTTCTCATACACACTGAATATTATGCAGTTGTAAATAAAATAAAATCATTAAATTGTCAGGTAAATGGAAACAACTAATAGAGATTATAAGAGTTGGAAAACCCAGATTCAAAAGTCCAAACATCATATATTCTTTCTCATCTAAGGACCCAAACTCAAAATCTTCAAATGTGAGTATATAAACCAAAGTAAGGACAGAAACAATGAAAACAAAGGTGCCATTGTAATATATAGGAAGAGTAATAGCAGGGTACCAAGGAATTTGAAGAAGGAAATGGGAAAAACAGGGGTGCTTTAGTTAAAAAGGTAGAGGTATGTCAATACAGAAGGAATAGGAGAAATGAAGGTAAAATAACAATAAGCATGCCTGAAAAATATTTAAGAATTCACTTTATTATTTACTTATGTATATTTGCTTTTAATATACAGAACAAGGAGATAAATAAAATTCCATATTTATAATCACAAGTCATCAATTATTTTGGAATGAAGACATTTAACTATAGAAAATGTATAAAATTCCTCATTTGGTCTTAAAGTAAAATCAATTAAGTTATTTTGGATTAATGTTTATTAATATTATTGGCTGTAATAAGAACAAAATATTTTCTAATAATGCTTGTATATCTTTTATAGAAAATCTTCCAAATTTCAAAGAATGTGCTGTTACCTGTATATTACATTTCCTACATTTCAGAGATAAGTCATATATTTCAATTAATTTTAGAGTACATGTGGTGGTTTGAATGAGAATGGCCTCCCTAGGCTCATAGATGCCTTGTCCCCAGTTGGTAGAACAATTTGGAAAGGAATAGTAGGTGTGGCCTTGTTGAAGGAGGTGTGTCACTGGAGGTGGGGTGGGCTTTGTGGTTTCAAAAGCTCATACTACTCCCTATTACCTCTTTTTTTTTCTCTCTGACTTAGGGCTGTGTCTAAAGATGTAAGTTCTCAGCTACTTATACATTGTTATGCTGGCCTGCCTGTTAACATGCTCCCATCCATGAAGTTCATGGCCTCACCCTCTGAAACTGCAAGCCAACATCAAACTCCTTTTTTCCTCGGTCATGGTGTTTTATCATGGCAATAAAAAAGTAACTGAGGCAGTGCACACAGTAGAATTCATATAGCTCAGCACTATTTGAGAGAAACTTTACATTCACTACCTTATTCAGTCGTTAAGACAAAGCTTACTCTGTTCTTAGTCTCCTTTTATAAAAGTAAACAAAAGTTCCAAGATTTTAAGAAACTTTCCCAAAGCCCACAGCAACTTAAAGAAAGAAGATTCTCATGTCCTTTCATTCTCTAAAGCCTGTGCTTTCTCATCTGTAATGACATTATTGTCTCTCTATGGACTATCTACAAACAAATGAGAGAATTCGAAGGAGAAAATAAGATTACATGTTCTAAGACTACAACAATATAACTGCATCAGTACCCTAAAAAGTAATACAGAAAAAAATCTAGAGAAAGTTATGGAATTGTTTTTGTATTTTATCTAATGTATGACAAACTGAAGAATGCCCTATGGGTTCTTTTTTTGGTGAGGAAAGTCTATGGTATTTGTATTTCATTTTTTAAATGTAAATAAGAAAAGTTTAAAATAGGACAAGGGATATTAGATTAATGGTAGCCATACAGAACCAATGAATAAGCTAATTATATTTTCTTATTATTTGTATTAATGAAAGTATTACTCTGTTTGGCCTGCCTTTCTCATAAATTTTTAACATGAGTCAAGGTAACAAAATATAATCTTAAAATAGTGCTTCCTTTACAAAGGCCTCAGATTTTGTCTTGTAACTGTTTTTCACAGGTTTATGTGACTATGGTCTGGACATAACTCTATATAATTGAGGGAGAGAAAGGCAGAGGAGGGGTGAAAAATGTTTCTGTTTGAAATTTATCCTTTTGTTTTATAAAAAATGCTGGATTTGGGGGTTGTTATATTTTAAATTATTTTAATTAATTAATTTATTTATTATTAGTTACATTTTATTAACTCTGTATCCCAGCTGTATCCTGCTCCCTCATTCTCTCCCAAACCTTCCCTCCCTCCCTCATCTCCTCCCTGTCCTTTCCAAGTCCACTGATTGGGGAGGACCTCCTCCCCTTTCATCTGATCCTGTTTTATCAGGTATCTTCAGTACTGGCTACAAAGTCCTCCTCTGTGGCCTAGTAAGACTGCTCCTCCCTTGGGGGGTGGGACGGTCAAAGAGCCTGCCTACATCTTCATCAAATATTATTTATCAACCTATAAATATTCAAGAACACACTATCTCAGAACTTACTCTCATGGCTACATAAAATTTCTTCCAGCACTAGGAGTACTTGTGATAAGATTAGAGTTTACTACACAGTTCTCTCAGGACTTTGTTTCTCTGAATGCCTAAAACATCTGAAAGGATAATGATCTGAGGTTTTCATAACTTTATAAAATAGGTAGGATATTCTATTGTACCATATATCTCATTGTGGAAAATGTTTAAATAAGATATATATTTATGAGCCTGGCACAGTGGCACACATCTGTATTCCCAGCACTCAGGGAGGCACATTTTTGTGAGTCTGAGACCAACCTGGTTTAACAAGTGAGTCCAGGACAGCCAAGGCTACACAGAGAAACCTTGTCTCAAAAAACAAAAAGAAAAGCAAAAATAAATTTATGAAGAGATTTCATCTGATTTTGTGTTTTCTTATTACTCAATAATGAGAATTTGAAGAGAATGATTTCCAACATCTCAGTATGTCTTGGCTATCATAGTCATTGAAAAGAATGTAAGAATTCTGCAGGATAGACTTAGATAGCTCCCTCCATGAAAGGAAGTCATTGAGTTGCGTAAGAATAAATATTCAAAAGGAAAAATGCTACACTAGATAGACTGACCCATATGCATATGGAAAGTCCTGGTGAAATTTGGTGGGGAACAAAACAAAATGACATGAAAGCAGTAGGGTAATATGTAGAAAGGAAGGCAGAGAAATTGTGATTAGAGGGGGTTCAGAGAGAGAGTGTAGGTGAATGTAATAAAAATATGTAATATACATGTATGGATACTGTTAAGTAATACATTTAATTTAAAACTAAATAAAATATTTTGAAAGATAAAAAGCTCAGTTGCTCAAGAGCAAATGCATTAAAAACTAGAATAAGGTGATATTCCAGGAGAGTGTCAGACATATAAGGCAACGATGATATCAGTCTTGAAAAACAATATTGACTTCACATGATCCAGAAGATACCAAACAACTCAACCAAAATGTTTGTATTGTCTGCCTTTGGATTAATGATATTGTAAATTGTTACCAACAGAAAAGTAAAGAAAGGCTAGCATTTAATACAGCAATAGACACCATCCTTTGAACAAAGCAGCAGGCTACAAAATAGGTGATGATTTTTTACTAGCTACACATCCCATTTAAGGCTAATATCTAAAATAAATATTAAATAAATAAAAAATAGACACAAAATCCAAACAACCCTATTTTTAAAAGGTGGTAACTTTGTTAAGATCTTACCAAATGAAGACATACAAATGGCATAGAACCACGTAAAAATGTTCAACATCTTTAATCATCAGGGAAATGCAAATCTAAACTACACTGAGATTTCATTTTATAACTGTCAGAATGTCTAAGACCAATGAAGCAAGTGACTCTGATGTTGGGGAGGATGTTGAATAAGGGGAACACTCATCCATTGCTGGTGGGAGTGCAATCTTGCCACTGTGGAAATCAATGGGGCAGTTTCTCAGAAAGATGGAAATTGATAGTTCTCAATATGCAGGTATAACTGCTCTATTCATAATAGCCAGACTGGAAACATCCCCAGATGTCTATCAACATCTAGAGTGGATAGAGAAAATGTGGTACATTTATACAATGGAATACTACTGAACTATTAAAAAAAAATACTGAAATACAGCGGTGAGTGGATGGAGCTATAAAAAATAGTGAGTGAGGTAACCCAGAACTAGAAAGACAAATGTAGCATATATTCTCTTAAATGTTAATGTTAGATGTTAAGTCTTCAATTAGTAAGTTATAATCCATATTACTGTAGATGTTATGTATAGAGAAATAGATTGGGGAGGATGAATAGATCTCCCCATGTAAGTGGAAATAGAACAGATAGTTATTGATAGATGAGTGGAAGTACTGGAATGGGTGGATTAAATCGAGTGGGAGATGAAAGAGGGAGTGAAGGAGAGAATATGAGGAGGGACAAATAAAACTAAGAGCCGTTTGAGGGGTTGTATAGAAGCCTACTATAGCAGAAGCTTCCCAAAATATATACATGTGTCAATGCAATCTAAATGGAAATTGCCAATAATGAGGGAGCACCCCAACTAGACATCTCTCATAGCCAAATGAAGCTCCCAGTACCAGCAATAGGTTATGAATTTTTGGCCAAAGGGGCTATTGGTTGTTCTCTCCAAACTAATGGCTAGGGCTTATTGCTGAAGACAAGCCCTTCATGGCTCATTAAATGTGGAGAAGTTGAGCTCCTGGTTACCTAGAGCTGTCACCCCTAAGAACTATTGTTTATGATACTGAAAAGTACTTTGCATGCTACCAAAAGAGAAAGGTAAATATCAACCCAGCTACAAACCTTTCAGTCTACAGTTGTGACATGCATGGAGGACGCATTGGTGCAATAGAGGCACAGAACTTGTGAGATTCATCAACCAATATCTGACTGGATGTAAAGCCTACTCCATGAGAATGAATCTGTTCAAAATATTCCAGGGGTAGCCAGGAACCTGATAATACACAGGCCAGTGAACCTAGGGGAAAACCAAATACATTTCTGCTAAAGAAATGTAGGAATAAAATGACTCTAAATGATATTCTGCCATATTCATATATCAGTACTTTACTCAGCCATCATCACAGAATCTTCCTCTTATTGTAGATGGAAAAATTAAAATAAAAATGAAAACCAGACAATGTGCATGGACTGAGAAACCTAGGAACACTCCATCCTAACTGGAGTGTCTCTGTCAATTCTTTCCTCTCAGATCTCAGGGAACCCTGTTAAAGAGGGGGCTGAAAGAATGTAAGAGCCAGAGGGAATGGAGGACACCAATGAAACAAGGTCTTCTGTGCAGAGTACACATGAGCCCAGAGTCTGTGTCACTAAGCATGAAGTCTACACAGGTCTAAACCAGATGAGGTCCGTGTGCTGAGAGGAGAAGTAGACTTAAGACCCCATCCTTAGTCCAGAAGCTATCTCTGTCTGATAACAACTCACAAATAAGAGATTAATTTTCTCCAGCAGAGCCTTACTATGAATATGAGTCTTAAGGCAAGCGCCATACCCAGAAGAGGATGACTAACACACAACAAACTCAGTTGCAACTTTGTGGGTTCTTTGTTTCATGATTATTTGAGGGGGGGGGTGATTCAAGAAATTTTTCTTTTTCCTATTCTTTCTTTCTTTCTTTCTTTCTTTCTTTCTTTCTTTCTTTCTTTC
>NW_026591872.1:5859738-5908753 GCF_907164565.1 Psammomys obesus
TCTTTCTTTCTTTCTTTCTTTCTTTCTTTCTTTCTTTCTTTCTTTCTCTCTCTCTCTCTTTCTTTTTTTTCCTCTCAATTCCTTTCTATCTATCTTTTTTTTAAGCATTACACTTCATTTGCACATGTGTTGTGGCTTTTAGTTTTGTGGTTTTGTGGGATTCCTGGATGTGAACGTGTGTGTCTCTGTGCCTATTTGTTTTTCACCTCCCTTTTCTCTGTTTTTTTTTATTCTATATGTTTTGTTGTTGTTTGATTCTAATTTGTTTTGTTTTATCTTATTGTATTTTATGGTTATTCTTTAAATGTTTGTTTTATAAGGAGAGATAGAAAGGGTGTGGATTCAGATGGAAGGGGAGGTGGAGAAGGGCTAGGAGGATTTGGGGATGAAAAACCATAATCAGAACATAGTATATGAAAACAATCAATTTTCTTTTTTTGTCTTTTGTTTTTTGAGAAGATTTCTGTGTAGCCCTGGTTATCCTGGAACTCATTCTGTAGACCAGGCTGGCCTTGGACTCAGATATCCATTTGCTTCTATCCCCTGAGTGCTGGAAGGCATAGGATCTGTCTAGAAACCCTCACAACAAAGAAAATATTCTAAAACACAAACCAGAACAGCAAGGAAAACGGTAGTGGAAGTTATTAAATTACTATATTTCTAGGCTACCTTTAAAATGTCAAACTTATTTTATCCTCTAAAACAATTATATCCATTTTGTATTGGTAAAATTTGGAGAGATTTAGTAACTAAAGTTACTTGACATGCCATTGGCAAAATATACGTCATACTTTAAAGCTGATATTATATACAGTTTCAAAGATTTGATACCTAGGACCTTTATTACTGAGCAGTACAAATAAATATGCATTCAGTCTGTAAAGTAGGCAGTAGGCAAGGGCACATAAGGCATGAGGACTTGGAGAAAATATTTCTGGCATGTATAAGTCTAAGAAACCCCCCCCCCTTTTCTTTAATAATTGCTAATCTTAGTACTCTCTTAGTCATCTCTACAGATTTCCCATGCCTCAAGTTTCTTCATTAATCCATGTAATTTGGGGTCATATGGCTTTAAAACCTCGGAACCCTCTACAGAGGGCCTCTGAAAGCCAGAAGAAAACAGGAAACAACCTTGAAAACTGCCACAGAGGGCCTCTGAAAGCTTCTGCAGTATAGACTGTCAAAGCAGATGCTGAGCCTGATGGCCAACTGATGGGCAGAGTGAATGGAATTTTATGTAAGAAGTGGGAAATAGTAAGAGCTGGAGGGAACGGGAACTCCACAAGCAGAGCAACAGAACAAGATAATTTGAACACAGGGAACTTCCCAGAGACTCATACTCCAACCAAGGACTATTCGTGGAGATGACCTGGAACCCCTGCACAGGTGTAGCCCATGGCAGTTCAGTGTCCAAGTGGGTTACATAGTAATGGGAAGAGGGACTGCCTCTGACATAATCTGATTGGCCTGCTCGTTGATCACTTCCCCCTGAGGGGGGAGCAGCCTTACCAGGCCACAGTAGAGGACAAGGCAGCCACTTTTGATGAGAACTGATAAACTAAGATCAGAAACAAGAGGAGAACCTCCCCTATCAGTGGACTTGGGGAGTGGCATGCATGCAGAAAGGGGAGGGAGGGTGGGATCGGCAGGGGAGGAGGGAGGGGCTTATGGGGGGATACAAAATGAATAATGTGTAATTAATTAAAAAAAAAAACCTTCCTGACTCACTCCTTTTTCATATTTTGGTTTCAGGTGTTCTTGTCTTATGTTCTACCCTGATTTTTTTATACTTTTTTATTTTTTAATTTTTTAAATATTAGTTACAGTTTATTAACTTTGTATCCAAGCTGTAGCCTGCTCCCTCATTTGCTCCCAATACCACCCTCCCTCCCTCATCTCCTCCCTGCCCCTTTCCAAACCCACATGAACTCAGTGGCTGCCTCTTTGACCTCTCCCCTCCCAAGGAGGAACAGCCTTGCTAGGCCACACAGGTGGACATTACAGACAGTCCTGAAGAAACCTGATAAGCTAGGGTCAGATGGAAGGGGAGGAGACCTCCCCTATCTATCCTGATTTTACCCGTGTAACATGTAGCCTATCAAGTTAACTTCAGTCTTTTCCTGTGCCAGTAAAGCCATTTATCTCTTTGCTGATTTTTAAGTAGGCCATTTATTTCCTTATGTGGGTTAAGAAAATTGATATTAATCACACCCAAAGTGAAACAATGTTCTCTTTACATGTATACAGCAGACCTTCATATTTGACTCTTTAGTGTTTTCTCTAATTTTCTTTCTGAGTAGAGATGCAGGTGTGCATACAGCATCCAATTTCCATCTTCTAGAATTTTTAGAGAGAGAAACCAATTAATCTCACTATTTCCCCATGCATAATCATAAGTTCTAGTGTTAAAAAAGTTTTTGAAGATCAATGAAAGCCATCACTTAAAGGCTATAGATAATCTTTGCCCATTAAATATGATATCACTTGAAAGGTGAGCTTCTCATTCTTGTTTTCTCCTAACACTATACTGCCTATACTTTATGCAACATTCCCACAATATAAAGAGCTTGTGCTGTGTATGATTCAAAAATCACATGATATGTTAGGAAATGGAATCAATTTAATTCAACCTCTTCATGTTATGGGTGGAAATTAAAGGTAGAAAGGAGAAACTTGCTCAGGAACTTTTTTTTTCTTTTTTTCAGTTCCTTCTTTTTATTAACTCATACACAACTACTTGTCTTCCAGTTTCTTGAAGCAATATGTTAGGCAACACTTGCCACAATAATGTCTGTCAAAGTAACTAGCCATGAAAACTCCAGCACCACATTCATCAAAAGGACTCTCTCTTTGAAGCCGACTGATTTTGTATTTTCATCCACCTTATAGTATTTTAGCACAGCCAACTTAACCTTCTTCCTCTTATGCTTATTCTTCTTGGGAGTGGTGTGAGTCTTCTTCCTTTTCTTAGCAACACAAAGTCTCAACACAAGATGAAGGGTGGACTCCTTTTGAATGTTGTAGTCAGACAAAGTACGGCAATATTCCAGCTGCTTACCAGCAAAAAACAGCCTCTGCTGATCAGGAGGAATTCCTTCCTTATCCTTGATCTTAACCATTACGTTTTCTATGGTGTCTGAGGGTTCAACCTCGAGTGTGATGATCTTCACAAAAATATGCATCTTGGCGGAGGCTCAACCTTAGATGGCAGATTGGAAAATGCTTAGGATCTTATATTCTATTGGTAGATTGACTGAAAGCTACATATTTTTATATATTGGCTTGTCATTATTGCACCCCCTTTTGTGAGTTCATGCTGTCTATTAAATAAGGGCAAAAAAAATCACTATTTACTATAGGCTAAATTACATTATTTGATGTTCTTATCATCTAGAAAAATAACTCGGGTTACAACAATCAATCCCCTTATGAAATTTTATAAATTTACTTTTAATTTTCAATTTATCCACCCATTAAAATCTGAAATTTATCAACCCATTTCAACATTCTAATAACTTACTAATACTCTCCTTATATTTCATGTGTTAGTGTCTGAACATCTTAGTAAGTTCACTGTATCACTAATTCCAGTTCTGAATTAACAATGCAATTTAAGCTTTCGCAGGATAAGGGCCTTGTCCTTCAATGTCAGAGTCATAAACAGATCATTATTTCAACACAACATAAAATGAAAACTTTCTTTAAAATAGGTATTTGTGCACAGTACTGAAAATTTCCAATTGATGCAAATCTATAGCACTGATATCATGCTACTAGCCAGGGGCTGGTGTACATCTCTAATTCTAAAAGTTTGAGGTCAGCCTAAGCTATATAGAAAGACCCTCTGTCAAAAAAATACAATTCAAATTGTTTAGGAAACTTAGAACCCATTTAAAACTATGCATTTTGAAATATACATTGTTTCATAGTAGTTTTTCCCATAGGCCTTTTAAATATGAAATGAAAATAGTCCAACCTGCCTTCCCTTGACACTCTACTGTCAAGGATATTTATTAAAGAGAATTCAGTTCAGAAGCATGTGCGGATTTGGCTACTCACATTTTTATAACCAATCTCTTCATAGTTTGGCATAGCTAAGGACAAATATGTCAGCTTTACTTAGTTAAGGATATATACTTACATATGCATAGAGCTGGACCTTGGGGATGTTTTTCTGTTTTAGAGAAGAGTAACAGTACTGTTTTCAATTGGGCACAGTAGCACATATTTATAAATTTCAATATTTGGAAGGTGGAGGCTGAACAATCAAGAATTCAGTGTGAATTAAAACTTTGAGTTAGAAGATAGCCTGGAATATATAAAACTGTATCAAAAACCCAGACAAATAAATGGTGACTATGTTGAGTGGGATGAAATCACTTGTACAATAGAAATTTACTTCTTAGAATAGTGAATTTTATATCTTATTCTCTTGTATGCCTTCTATAGTCCTGATGTGGTATTTCTCTCCTGAACAAAGAACTGAAACATTTGAGCTGCATGATGTTTGTCTATAAGATGCTACCGTAACCATATGATCCTGTAGCAAGTACACATTTGTTGTGGGCAAGAGAGACCTAAAATAGTCTAGGTCTCTAGATTGAGGTAACAAATTGATAGGTCTCTGGATAACAAATTGAACTCAGTGATAGCTATTACCTATGGACTGCTGTCTTACACTTTATGCTGCCTTCTATTTATAAATTCCATAGCACAAAAGAAGATATAGGAAAGTAACAGATGGTAGTTAACCTAAAGTAATTTGCATTCATAACTTGACTGAGATAGTGCTCATTGTTAATAGCTTTTTTTCCTAGTATAAAGGTTCAATAGAATCAAGTACTAATGGGCCAAGTACCACTTGATTGCAATACTTACACTGTTACATTAAGATATATTTTTTACTTTACATCTCACCACAATTCTACAATGTGGTATAGATCTATAATGCCATATTTTATAATAAAGAGGACTAGTGTTTGGTGAAATGGCAAATTTGCCTGAAATTTTCAAAGAAATTACTTAAATAGGCAATCATCATGAATAATAATTGTTCTAAACAATACTGACTGTAAGATACTATTTATAAACAAATCTTCTTATAAATTTGCAATTGAACCTTCAGCTGACAGAATTTTTCTGTCAATAAAAATTGATGAAAGATAGAGAGATTGAAGCACAGCGATCTATGAAATGTTTTTCTTTTTTATATCATCAGCCTTTAATTCAGCTTAAATACTTGTGCTAATCAAGGGATAAAGAGAAATAAACTCAGACACTTGGAAATAGCGTTTTATTTGTAGCCCCAAAGAGAATCATCTACATATACTGTTCTTATAGACTAAATTTTCTTCATTTTCTGGAAATATTTTAAATTTATAAAAGTGATATGTTTCTATAGTAGTTACTTTCCTCATTGCTGTGTGAGAATGCCCTACAAGAACAATTTAAGGAATGTGCTATTTTGTTTTATATTTCAATTATATAGGACATTGTGACAGTGGAAGTCACAACAGCTGTTCATATTGTATTACTAGGAAGTAGAGAATAATGAAGGCTGGTGCTCAATTCACTTTATATATTTTTTAATCCAGTTAAGGACCCCAGACTATGGATTGGTGTGTTCTATGTTTAAGGTAGGTTTTCCCAGCTCAATTAATCTGAACTAAAATCACCTTCATAGACATGCACAGAGGCCTTCTACTTGATTCAGAGTTCTGTCAAGTTGATAGTATTTAACATCAGACTTTTACACACAAGTTTATCAACAAATAGTACTTTGAGAGTTTGAAGTTGCATACAGTGTTTTATCATATCGATCATCTCCCCCCTAATTCTTCCAAGATTTATCCCCCATTCCTTACACACCCAGTCTTCTATCCATTTTGTAACACTTTTCAAGGCCAATTTGTGCTGCCCTAGTGTTCTTGGATGTGTCAACCTCCCTTGGAGTGTGGTCAGCTTACCAGGGGCTACACTCTTTTTTGGGGAGGAGCAGGGGGCTACACTCTTAGAGAAAGCAATCTCTCCCTTTCCCAACAACTACCAATTGCCATGAGCTCCACAACAAGGGATGAGGCTCTATGTACAACTCTCCTCTCCATGCTGGTATTTGGTATGATTTGGGATTACACAGGATTTATGCAAGGTGTTTATTTAAATTTTATTTTATTTATATATTTATTTATTACAATTTATTTACTTTCTATACAGCTTCAGCCCCTTTCTTGTCTTCTTCCAGTACCACCTACCCTCTCTTTTCTCTCCTTATGCCCTTTCCCTAGTCCCCTGATAAGGGAGGACCTCCTCCACTTCTATATGACTCTAGCCTAGCAGGTCTCATCAAGAGAGTCTGCATTGTCTTCTTTTGTGGCCTGGAAAGGCTGCACCCTTCAGGGGGAGGAGATCAAAGATCTGGCCAAGGAGTTCATGTCAGAGACAGTCCCTGTACCTCTTACTGGGATACCCACTTGGACACTGAGCAGTCAATGGGCTTCCTTTGAACAGGGGTCTAGGTCCTCTCCATGCATGGTCCTTAGTTGGAGTATCTGTCTCTGCAGGCCCCCCTGGGTCCAGGTATTTTGGCTCTGTTGTCTTCCTTGTAAAGATTCTGACTCCTCCAGGTTTTTCTATCTTCCTCTTCCTCCATAAGGATTTCAGCACTCTGGCCAACATTTGGCTATGATGCATGGTGGGTTTTTTTTTTTTTTATGATTGTAGGTTCACATGTGTGGCTGCCATGTTGCCACTAAGTCCAGAAGATGTTTCCTTGTAGTCATCAACTGCCTCCGGTTCTCATACTCTTTCTACCTCCTCTTCAACAATGATCCCTGAACCTTGATACAGGACAGTGCAGAATCTATTTTTTCCTTTAAGGCTGAGCATTCTGAGTCTTTTATTCTCTGCACTTTATAAGTTGTACATCTGTACAGAAAATAGAAGCTTCTTTGTCAGGGTTGAGAGACACAGTGATATTTCTAATCTATGGAAAGGATAGAAGAATATCAAAACACTATCTTTATACAATTAAATATCTATAATAAATTAAAAAGAATCAACACTAGACTTAATTGTAATAGACAGTATAGTGGTCATTTTGCTTGATTTAAAGCACATATTTCTTTTGAAATTTGTCAAATGTTTTATTTATTTTTATTAACTTTTATTAATTACACTTTATTTACTTTGTATCCCATCATAAACCTCTCCCTCCTCCCCTCCTAATCCTACCTTCCCTCCCCCTTCTTCACGAATGCCCTTCCCCAAGTCCACTGATAAGGGAGGTCCCGCACACCTTCCTTCTGATCTTAGTCTACCAGATCTCATCAGGAGTGGCTGAATTGTCATCTTCTGTGGCCTGGTGAGGCTGCTCCCCCCTCAGGGGAAGGTGATCAAAGAGCAGGCCAATCAGTTTATGTCAGAGGCAGTTCCTCTTCCTAGTCCTATGTAACCCACTTGGACACTGAAAGACCATGGGCTACATCTGTGCAGGGGTTCTAGGTTATCTCCATGCATGGTACTTGGTTGGTGTGATGAGTTGGTACTTGGTTGGAGTATGAGTCTCTGGAAAGACCCCTGTGTTCAAATTTTCTGGTTCTGTTGCTCTCCTTGTGGAGTTTCTCTCCTCTCCAGATCTTAATATTTCCCACTTCTTTCAAAAGATTCCATGCACTCTGCCCAATAGTTGGCCATACCTCTCAGCATCTGCTTTGATACTCTGCTGGGCAGAGCATTTTAGAGGCCCTCTGTGGCAAGTACCTAACTTGTTTCCTGTTTTCTTCTTCTTCTGATGTCCAGCCTCTTTGTCTTTCCGGGTGGGGATTAAGCATTTTAGTCAGGGTCCTCCCTCTTGTTTAGTTTCTTTTTTTTCTCTCTTTTTTTTAATTTTATTTTTTCTTATCAGTTACATTTTATTAACTCTGTATCCCTGCTGTATCCCGCTCCATCATCTCATCACTCATCCCAATCCCACCCTCCCTCCCTCATCTCCACCATGCCCCTTTCCAAGTCCACTGATAGGGGGGAACTTCCTCCCCATTCATCTGATCCTGTTTTATCAGGTATCTTCAGGACTGGCTACAAAGCCCTCCTCTGTGGCCTAACAGGACTGCTCCTCCTTTGAGGGTGGGGAGGTCAAAGAGCCAGCCATTGTGTTCCTGATAGAAATAGTCCTTGTTCCCCTCACTATGGGAAACCAATTGGTTACTGAGCTACCACAGGCTACATCTGAGCAGAGGTTCTAGGTTATATCCATACATGGTACTTGGTTGAATGTCAGTCTCAGAAAAGACCCTGTGCCCAGATATATTTGGTCCTTGTGGAGCTCCTATCCTTTCCCCATCATACTAACTCCTCTTCTTTCATATGATTCCCTGTGCTCTGCCGAAGGTTTGGTCATGAATCTTTGTATCTGCTTTGAAGACACATCTAGTTAGAGTCTTTCAGATGTGCTCAGTAGACTCCTGTCATACGTTCAATGCACATCCCATCTGTCTTTCTAAACAAGGATTGATAATCTTACCCCATGTCTGCTCTCTTGATTATCTTTTTTAGGTGTATAGATTTCATTATGTTTATCATATCTTTTAGGTCTATATAAGTGAGTATATACCGTGTTTGTCTTTCTCCTTCTGGGATATTTCACTCAGAATGATCTTTTCTAGATCCCACCATTTGCTTGCAAATTTCATGATTTCCTCCCTTTTGATTGCTGAGTAGTATTCCATTGTGTAAAAATGCCACAATTTCTGTACCCATTCCTCCATTGATGGACATCTGGGTTGTTTCCAAGTTCTGGCTATTACAAATAAAGCTGCTACAAACATGGTTGAGCAAGTATCCCTTTTGTGTACTTGAGCAAACTTTGGGTATATACCTAGCAGTGGTATAGCTGGGTCTTGAGGAAGCACTATTCCTAATTGTCTTAGAAAGCGCCAGATAGATTTTCAGAGTGGTTGTACCAGTTTACATTCCCACCAGCAGTGGAGGAGGGTTCCCCTTTCTCCACAACCTCTCCAGCATGTGTTGTCCCTTGAGTTTTTCATCTTGGCCATTCTGATGGGTGTGAGGTGAAATCTCAGGGCTGTTTTGATTTGCATTTCCCTGATGGCTAATGAGCTTGAGCATTTCTTTAAGTGTTTCTCTGCCATTCGATATTCCTCTACAGAGAATTCTCTGTTTAGCTCTGTTTCCCATTTTTTAATTGGATTACTTGGATTGTTGCTTTTCAGCTTCTTTAGTTCTTTGTATATACTGGATATTAGTCCTCTGTCAGATAAGGGTTAGTGAAGATTCTCACCCAATCTGTAGGCAGTTGTTTTGTTTTGATGACGGTGTCCTTTGCTTTACAGAAGCTTTTCAGTTTCATGAGGTCCCATTTATTGATTGTTGCTCTTAGAGCCTGTGCTGTTGGTGTTCTGTTTAGGAAGTTGTCTTAAAGCACATATTTTTAAAGAAATAATCATCACATTAATGCTGTTTTACTGTAATGTATTTCTCACTTAACATAGAAATGTCATTTTATCCATCTTCTTTTTAAATTTTTTAATTTATTTTTTTAATTGATTCACTTTACATCCTGATAATAGTCCCTCTCTTAACTCCTCCTGGTCCTACCCTCTTTTCCTCTTCCCCCTATCCCTTTCCCCTAGATTTCAAGAATGGGAGCCCTCCTTCTGTACCATCTGACCCCAGCCCATCAAGTCTCATTTGGGACTGGCTGCATCTTCTTCCTCTGTGATCTGGAAAGGCCACACTGCCAGTGGGAAGTGATCTAGGAGCAAGCAACCAAGTACATATCAGAAACTGCCCTGCTTCCCTAAATAGGGAGCCCACATGGTGACTGTGCTGCCTATGGGCTACACCTGAGCAGGGGAGTCTAGGTCCTCTCCATGCATGGTCCTTAGTTGCTGCATCAGTCCCTGTCTTCTAATGGTGAATTGTGTTGTAGTATGTGGCTATTCCATGATTTATTGAGTCTAATTGAAATTATTGGCTTTTCTTCTATATTTCCCTTTATAGCTTTTGCACTTATTTATTTTATGCCTATATGGGGTTGGAGAAATGTCTCAGAGGTTTTAAGCACTGGTTTCTCTTCCAGAGGTCCTGAGTTGAATTCCCAGTAACCACAGGACAGCTCATAACTCTCTATAACGTGATCAGATGTTCTCTTATGTTGTGAAGATGTGCATGTAGACATAACACCTATATTCATAAAATACACAAATTAATAAATATTCATTTATGCCTACTTATGCAAAGTGTAGGAATGTGTTTACTAATTAGTTGACTAATCACGAGAATTTTGTGTTTTTGTGTAACTCTACCTCATTATTATTTTGCTTTGATATTAATAGCTAAGTATGTATAGTACTGAAAAAATATGTTAGAATATTATCCTTTTGAGACACAGTTTTTAAATAACTCTTCAATTTGTTAAGCATTGTAGTTCTTGAGATAGACTTACTTTTACTACCATTGATATTATATGATTTTAGCTACAACTAAATAAGACATACATTTAATTCTCTGAGTGGATTTTCAATCTATCAGTCAAGAACTCTCTAAGGAAAAAAAAAAGGTGTACATTGCACCTGCCAATTTACCAATATTAACCCAAAAGTATGTTTTAATACAATTTATTTCTGACATTTATCAGTTGCTTTTATTTGTTTTTCTGCCAATTTTCACCTTGTCAGCAGGACTTCAGCATGAGTGCAACTGCAGCTCATAGCAATTAAGCCCTTTTCAAAGAAGCTGTCATTTTTAGAACTGTATATATTTTAATAGAGAAAAAAAAAACAGTAAAAACCAGTAAAAAAAAAAAAACAGTAAAAGAAAGTATCACAAAGACAATGGGTTAAGGATGAACTCATTCTGTATATACCTATACTTCTCATTATTAAGACAAAATGACTTTTGGCTAAATAAAAAAATACAAATGAAGAAAACAAAAAATACATCATGAGCATAAGTTGTTTGGTGGTTTCAAACACACCATGATATTTATACATTGTTTGAAAACAATATTGAGGATTAGAGAATATTTCCAGTGCTTTAATTAATAACAAGTCATAAGACCCAAGGTTTTTTTTTTTTTTTCATGAATTATTATGAAAGACCTGAAGGGGACAGAATCTCCATAATGAGAGCAACAGAACCAAGAACTCTGGGCCCAGGGGTCTTTTCTGAGACTTACTCCAGCCAAGGACCATGCATAGAGATAACTTAGAACCTCTGCAAGGATGTAGCACATGGCAGCTCAGTCTCCAAGTGGGTTCACTAGTAAGGGGAACAGGGGTTGTCTCTGACATGAACTCAGTGGCTGGCTCTTTGATCACTTCCCTCTGAAAGGGTAACAACCTTACCAGGTCACAAAGGAAGACATTGCTGCCAGTCTTGATGAGACCTGATATGCTAAGATCAGAGGGAAGGGGCGGAGGTCCTCCCCTACCAGTGGACTTGGAGAGGGCATTGGAGGAGATAAGGGAGGTAGGGTGGGATTGAGAAGGGATGAGGGAGGGGGCTACATCTGGAATACAAAGTGAATAAATTATAATCAATAAAAATTAATTAATTTAAAGATTATTTGATAAGTGGCTTCTGCAAGACTTATCTGACAAAATAAAGGTGTTTTCTTGCCAATGAATAGATAGATTTTTCTCTTAAAACTGTTACATATTCAACTACTTTTTTAATATTTAAAAGTGGTTTATTAGGTGGATATGGAGAAAGAGAGAGAAGGGAGAGCAGGACACGATGGGGGAAAAGAGAAAGGGGGAAAGAGAGAGAAAGGAAAAGAGAGAAAACAGGAAAGAGAGGGGGCGCCCTGATAGAGAGAAAGGACCAAGAGAGTAAACCACATTAAACTACTCAAAGCCAATTTAGTGATAATGAAAGATGTCAGCTTGACAGTCATGGAAAATGAAGGGTAATGCTTATTCACAGGACATGTCATCTCAAAACAAGAAATCATCATGTATAGTTAAGAGGGTCAGACTTTATTGTTTAATAATCACTGAGATTACAAGCAAGCTGAGTGATGGAAAGACATGTATGAGACATACTCGATGTCCTCTTAGTCTTAGGGGCATAACACACAACGCTAGACACCTCTACATTAAAAGGAAACAGTCAATATAGGATAGTAGGTAAGATATTTCAAAAGAAGGACAAAGTACAAGTTTGGCTTGGATGACCTTAGTGTTTCTTGAAAGTGTTCTTACTCTGTAAACCATAAGTACAAATTTCTTGTGCTCATGCCTAAAGGGCACGTAATTATGTTATAATCTGTGTAAAATTTATCACAAACTCTAATTCCATCATACTTCCAATAATACAATATTGTAACTACCCTATATAAGAGCCTAGTTTAGTATAAATTCAAAATGAGTATTAGAAATAAAGTAATTTCCAGGGGATTTATTTATTTATTTATTTTATTTATCGATTAGATTTCTTATGGAGTATGATGACAATATTTTTATATGTGTTTTAAAAGAATAGTAGTGGTAATAGTAGTAGTACTAGAGCCATAACTATAGAACTGAGAATGGCCATATCTGATATCAATTCTCTACCTGGCTCCGACTCTACTTTTATGAGTCCTTTCAATAATAGTTGGAGGAGCTATGTTCAAGAATACTGAATATAAGTGGTCTGCTTCAGAGACCAGTTTACAAAAAATATGATAAAGAACTACGCAGACGGACAGTTTCCCCACTTCTTCCTGGAGCACAATTCTGAGAAGGTAATGATGACTGAGAGGCACTAAGAAAATTTGGAGAATAGCTTTGGGAAGCTTGATAGAGAAGGAGTCCACTCAAGGAGTGGATTATTGTTAACCATGACAATGGCAGTTATAAGGTGACTGCACTATTTTTTTTTTTTTTTTGCCACCAACACAATTTTTTTTTTTAAAAAAAGAGAAAACTATGAAAATATTTGCTTTGGACAAGTGTGCTATCTGGCAACTCAAGAAATAATTGGGGGTCTTGGACTGTGAAACACTGTCCCTACACTGTTGTTAGGGAAAGATAATATTTGCAGAATTCTAGAGACTGTGTGTCTAAATTTGTTCCTATATGGAAAAAAAACTTTAGACATTTTTATAGTGAAAAAAAATCCAAGAATTTTATAGTCTGTTGACCTTATCCATCATTGCTCACTTCTGACACCCATGCTTGTTTTTTAAAGAATGTTTATGCAGAGAACTACAGAAACATTCTTAAATGAGAATGAAGAGCAGCATGTTTTATCAGAAGATACTTACATTCCAAGTTTTCAGGTGTTTTAATTTTGAGTATTTGGAGATAACTAAATGAATAGCTAGTGCAAAATAATGTTTTGTATTGTCAAAAGAAACTTTTTGTGGCTATGCATGACTCTTACAATCTCTTCTTGTTCCTACAAAACACCCTCATAGCTTCATTCTGTTTTCTGAGTGCTGTATTTCTGAAGACTGTTTCTTTAGTTACATAACCCCAAGTAGCAGTCCTCACTTTCTTATCCAAATTTGTTCTTAAGCTCTGAGGCTGGAAAAACTCCCTAGGCGTGTTCTCTCCCACACTGTCTTACCTCAAGGCTGTTAGCTGCATGGAAAGCATTTGGACTGCCTAGTTGAGGTGAGGGATCTCATTATATCACTGTCTCATAGATTCCACTGATTATCCAATCATGTATGAGTGGATGAGAAATGACTCTTGCAACTTGGAAGTGGCTTCTTTTGCATTACTCTATTTTATTTACTAGGAAACAGAAGGTTGAAATTTTAACAAACTTTGAAACAAAAATGCATTACATAAGGAACTTCATGGCTCTTTACAGCTCAGAAGAAAAGCAAATTTTCATGTTATTAAAAGATGATGAAGAAAATTGTTTCAATTTGATTCAAAGCATAGCAGTATTAGAAGTATCCTAAATCTTGGGAGGGCTTTCATGTAGGAGCCACTCTTGTTTTAAAATAATGAAACTCAAAGTTGTTATCCCAAAAACTAAGAAGTAAACATGGTAGCATCAAACTTCAAATAGATGTGTATCTATTGCATTATTAAAATTGTACCTCTGTGAAGTCATCTGAGTATACTCTGGAGAAAAAAAGCAACCTTAAAATAGGTCATCTGGCAGCAGTCAATGACTCTCTGCCCTCTCTAAATATGTTTGTCTCCAAGAAAGAGTTCAGTATCTAGCAGTTTGTCAAGGGGCTCACTTCTCATTACCATTTCAAATGCACTTTCTCTGCTCTAAGGTACCTCTTTGCTGCTTCAGGGCTTTGCGTTTAGTCTCCATGCATAATATAGAATACAAGTTACTAGTATGAATTTTTAACAGTGTTTTGCTTTATCACATCTCTTAGTCTCTCAAGATGCATGATGTGCGGTCTTATTTATTTACTTATTTACTTCCCCCTTTTTATAATGCGATACTTGTCATTGCCCTGGGTGTATATTCATAATAACAAACTTAAACAAAATTAGGCCAAATGAAAACATATTCATCTTAAGGCAACTGTCAAACCAGAAATAACTGCCTGAACAAGGATTTTTATCGGTGGCAAAATGAGAGAAATAAATATTGTTAAGGGAGACATAATTACACCTGAATAGATCAGTACTCTTTAATTTTCAATATAGCATCAGTTTCCTAGCTACAAAAATTATTAGTCAAAATGATATGGTGATTAAATATCATCTCTGGAGTCCTACTGCCACTGACAGTGTTTGAACACAGAAGTTGCTTCTTACAGGTCATGCTGCTTAAGTTTTATATCCTTGGTTTCTTTTTCCATAAAACGGGAATGATGATAGTAGCTATCTCATTTAAGAATTATGGTTTCTCATATATGGAAAAATTGGGGAAAATGTCTAGAAGATTAATTGCAATTAACATGCTATTAGTATTATTACTGCATAAATATAACAAAAATGGTTTAATTAAGTTTGATTCAAAGCACATTGTGGATGAGTGTGATCACATTGCATTGTATGCACATATGAAACTGGCAAAAATTAAAAATATGTATATATATATATATGTATGTATATATATATATATATAATTGCAAAAAATAATAATAAGGGCCACAATCAATTTCAAAGGATATTATATATCCTGTATGACAGAATGAAATTAGGAAGAACCACAACTAAAAGTCACTTAAACATTACATGCTAAATTGCTATGTGTAAGAGAGAAAGCTGAACATGATCAAGGGGTCAAGTTGGCTCCAGAGGTGTTGTGAACAATTTTCAGTGATGGATCTATGAGTGCATCACAAATGATCCCAGGGAGCCTGAAGGACTGTTTCATGGAATATCACCACCATACTTTGCAAACTGGCTCTGCTCAGGAGAATAAGGAATTGAATTAATCTGAAGCTAGGCTTTGAGTAGCAGTGCTTAGTTTATACTAGCACAATCTTGAATGAACAGTGTTGGGTGAACCCAGTGGACTCTGTAGGCCATTTCAGCTTTAGAATTCTTTGATCTATCACACAGTATTGCTCATATTTTAATGATATAACTTGAATCAAACTATATTATTATTCAGCTAAAATTTATGAACAGTACCTCCTTACCTACAGATGACTAATTATTTTGCAGTAATTGCAATGGAACCTACCACCTTATCCACACTAAGTCCTAGCTGTGAACTATACCCTAAATCCTATCTGTCCGATCCTATTCAGCTTTTCTTTTTTTCCTCTACTTCTCTGCCTACAATTACAGTCAGTATTCCTATTTTTAAATCATATGCCAAAATATAAATGTACAAATGAAATTTATGTTCTCCTTTGAATAAACAACTTTTGAACATTTTAGGAGTTTGAGTACAACTGGTGATTTTATCTGATGAGAAATTTTATGAGAGCGGATATAAAATATTTTTCTCTCAACTATAAATATAACTGACTACCATATTTTATTATAAATAATAACACATTAATATACATTTTAAAATAATATGGTACATGTTATAATAATAATAATGATAATAATAATAATGATAATAATAATAATAATAATAATCAGGTACTGAGTCACATAAGTGTAGGCCCAGGAGAGTTAATAGATCTAAGATCCAGTGAATCATATTGCTGAAATTAAAGGTGATTCTGGGGGACTCCATAGCTCTTCTGTTATCACATTGCTTCTGTGTCTTTACTTCATGAGTCCTTAGCTCATCTTTGTTCAAAATTTTATTCCTAACGAGTATGTGAACTAGTTAAAGAACCTCTGAAATGGCTACCTTTTCTTCAGATGTAAGCACACCTCACTTAATCATTATTTCTTAGTTACTAGACTAAACTTTTTGTTTAATGAAATGTAATCACTTCAATTGCATGCTCCCTACTTCCATCTGAATAAAACCTGATACAAAAGGTCTATTGTAGTGAAGCCCCTGTCTTCTTTTGCCTTATTCCCACCCATACTCAGGCACCATTCTCTTTGGTTAAACTGAACAAGTCTGTTTTTCCAATGATTCCATAATCTCTCACTCTTCTGACTTTTTCCTATGTGAATGCTACTATCTAAAGTATCCTCTCTGTCCTGTCAGACTCCTCACCCATAGGAGCTACTTAGCAAATATCTTTTGATTGAAACAACAAAGATGACTATCATTTCTTTTGTGAAAATAAAGGATTGAAGAAAACAGTAATCTGGTATGCTAAAAATGTTATAAAAGATATATTTGTGGCTTATGTTTCTAAAACCTGTTTTTTCAGCCTTGACTTCTCATCTGTGAAATGTTGCCCAGTGAGCTGATCATAATTATGAAATATAATGTTTATATATTAGGTATTATAATCCTTGCCATCTTCATTAAATATACATTAGTAATTAGTTGATATTTATAAATGTTTTATAAAAATGCTCAAAAACATTTTTGCCCTATGAATGAATTTATTACCACATTCTCCTCTAGTTTTTATTAACCTTTAGCCTAAGTGTTAATCTTTTCCTTTTGGGAGTAATAGGACACACTCTCTACATTAACTTCTAGGAGGTCACTGATTTGTTTCCAGCTAGTCTGGTCATTGAGACTTGGCACAGAGTTACCTTCATAAATAATTCAAGGGAAATATTAAAATTAAAGAAATAACAGCAAAACCTGTGTTCTACTAGTGAGAAATGATCATTGGATTAGCTTCCCTTGAGGAAATTATCCCATAGACCTGGAAGGGACAGGAGCTCCACAAGGAGAGCAATAGTACTAAAAAATTGGCACAGGGCTCTTTACTGACACTGATAGTGCAACCAAGGACCATCCATGGAGATAACCTAGAACCTCTACATGGATGTAACCCATGGTAACTCAGTGTCCAAGAATAGGACCTGACTCTGACATGAACTCAGTGACTGGGCTCTTTGATCTCCTCAGCTTAAGGGGGGAGCAGCCTTACCAGCCCACAGAGGAGGACATTGCAGCCAGTAGTGATGAAACCTGATAGGATAGGGTCAGATGAAAGGGGAAGAGGACAGGTCCTATCAGTGGAGTGGAAGAGGCGAATGGGAGGAGAAGAGGGAAGGAGGGTAGAATAAAGAGGGGATGAAGGAAGGAGCTACAGCTGGGATAGAAAATGAATAAATTGTAATTAATAAAAAAGTAGCTTCAAGTGCATAGTTGTTGAGTATCTAATAGGGATTTTTGAGAAGGAGGCAGATTTGGGTCTAAAATATAAAAATATATATGATGAACTATGTAAATAGTCATGGTGACTTTTTTCTGTTTTTAAAACTTGTATTTATTTTCACATTGATCAAAATGGCTTTTACAAGCATAAAAATAAGATTTCAAGACAAAAACTGTACTTACTTTTTGGGTGGCTATATGCATATGACTGACATATAACAATATCTGTAATTTCCTATGTGTTTAGTATTTTTTCTTTTTTTTTACTTTTATTAATTACACTTTATTCACTTTATATCCCCCCATAAACACCTCCTTCTTTCTCTCCTAATTCCACCTTCCTTCCCCCTTCTTCACCCATGCCCCTCCCCAAGTCCCCTGATAAGGGAGGTCCTCCTCTCCTTTCTTCTGAACTTAGTCTATCAGATCTCATCAAGAGTGGCTGCATTATCATCTTCTGTGGCCTGATAAGGCTGCTCTCCCCTCAGGGGGAGGTGATCAAAGAGCAGGTCAATCAGATTATGTCAGAGGAAACCTAGAACCCCTGCACAGTTGTAGCCCATGGCAGTTTAGTGTCCAAGTGGGTTACATAGTAATGGGAACAGGGACTGCCTGTGACTAAATTGATTGGCCTGCTCTTTGAACACCTCCCCCTGAGGGGGAAACAGCCTTATCAGGCCACAGAAGACAACAATGTAGCCACTCCTGATGAGATCTGATAGATATAATCATGGTGACTTATAATACAGCAATTGTAGCAGGACCACAGGTAACTTTGTTACACTGGAATAAAGGCAACCAGAAGAGCATTAAGTTATAAATGCATATTGTATTGATGATATACAAAGTAATTTTTTTATTAATTACACTTTATTCATTTTGTATCCCCCCATAAGCCCCTCCCTCCTCCCCTCCGATCCCACCCTCCCTCCCCTTTCTGCATGCATGCCCCTCCCCAAGTCCACTGATAGGGGAGGTTCTCCTCTCCTTTCTGATCTTAGTCTATCAGTTCTCATCAAAAGTGGCTGCATTGTCCTCTACTGTGGCCTGGTAATGCTGCTCCCCCCCTCAGGGGGAGGTGATCAAGGAGCAGGCCAATCAGATTATGTCAGAGGCAGTCCCTCTTCCCATTACTATGTAACCCACTTGGACACTGAACTGCCATAGGTTACACCTGTGCAGGGGTTCTAGGTTATCTCCATGAATAGTCCTTGGTTGGAGTATGAGTCTCTGGGAAGTTCCCTGTGTTCAAATTATCTTGTTCTGTTGCTCTCCTTGTGGAGTTCCAGTCCTCTCCAGCTCTTACAATTTCCCACTTCTTACATAAAATTCCATTCACTCTGCTCATCAGTTGTCCATCAGGCTCAGCATCTGCTTTGACAGTCTATACTGCAGAGGCTTTCAGAGGCCCTCTGTGGCAGGTTTCAAGGTTGTTTCCTGTTTTCTTCTGGCTTTCAGAGGCCCTCTGTAGCAGGTTCCGAGGTTGTTTCCTATTTTCTTTTTCTTCTGATGTCCATCCTCTTTGCCTTTCAGGATGGGGATTGAACATTTTAGTTAGGGTCCTCTCTTTTGCTTAGTTTGTTTAGATGTACAGATTTTAGTGGGTTTATTCTATGTTGTATGTTTATATGAGTGAGTATATACCATGCGTGTCTTTTTGCTTCTGGGACAACTCACTCAGGATGATCCTTTCCAGGTCCCACCATTTACCTGCAAATTTCATGATTTCCTTATTTTTCATTGGTGAGTAGTACTCCATCATATAGATGTACCACAGTTTCTGCATCCATTCTTCAGTTGAGGGGCATCTGGGTTGTTTCCAGTTTCTGGCTATTACAAATAAAGCTGCTACAAACATAGTTGAGCAAATGTCCTTTTTGTGTACTTGAGCCTCTTTTGGGTATATGCCTAGGAGTGGATCTTGGGGAATACCCTAGAACTCATTGGTACAGGAGAAAACTTCCTGAACAGAACACCAACAGCACAGGGTATAAGAGCAACAATCAATAAATGGGACCTCATGAACTTGAAAAGCAAAGGACACGGTCATCAAAACAAAGCGACTGCCTACAGATTGGGAAAGAATCATCACCACCCCTTTATCTGACAGAGGACTCATATCCAATATATATAAAGAACTAACAAGCTGAAAAGCAACAAACCAAGTAATCCACTTAAAAAATGGGGAACAGAGCTAAAGAGAGAATTCTCTGTAGAGGAATATCGAATGGCAGAGAAGCACTTAAAGAAATGCTCAACCTCATTAGCCATCAGGGAAATGCAAATCAAAACAACCCTGAGATTTCACCTTACACCCATCAGAATGGCCAAGATGAAAAACTCAAGGGACAACACATGCTGGAGAGGTTGTGGAGAAAGGGGAACCCTTCTCCACTGCTGGTGGGAATGTAAACTTGTACAACCACTCTGGAAATCAATCTGGCGCTTTCTCAGACAAATAATTTTATATTAAGAAATTCTACTTAAGCTATGCTTCTGAGTATAATTATATAGTATTTGAGACCAATCAAGGAAATAATTACACTGCTCTTAATAATGTTCTATCATTCATTCCAGATCCAAAGCAGTACTCATTGCCATTAATTTCTGAACCTGTCTCCAACATTCCTTAAACTCCTTAATTCAAAACTTTATAGATTTCCTTTCTTTCTCCTATCACTTCCTTTCTTCTCATACTCTTCACTTGAGAACTCTTTACTACTTTGGCCACGACAATTGATATAACAATTACAATATAGCCTTGTTTCTGTTTTAGTGGTGAAATAGTTTCTTTTATCTTTTTTAACCCTATGAACCTAAACTCTGAAAAATCTATAGAAAGTTTTAAAACCTAGCATAGTTAGGTTTAACAGTTATTATTTAACTGTTAGCATTATTTAACAGTTATTATCTGCATTATTTCACATCCTAGACTGAGAATTAAATCTCAAAAATAACAACAAAAATCTGAAACAGTTTTTGCTAATAATCAAATCTTTGTACTTGTAGATGACAATATTAAAAATCAAATTAATTAAATGACTTTCTTAAGAAAACTGAGTCCTTCCACACACCGGCTCCTGCTTAGTTATTGCTTGGTCATTGCTCTCTTGTTTGGTTTTCTGAGTTTGGTTATTTATACCAATTCATACTTGCTTTGTTTTGGATTTTAATTATTCTTTTCCTGATTCTAGTTTGCAAATTGTAAAAATTATGACATTAATTAGATTACCTTCCTAAACTTCTCGCTGATTCAGTCTGCTAAAATCTTAATTCTGGACTGAGCTGTCTAAGTTTTGCCATCCAAAAATGACATATATACTTTATTTTCTGCGTTACTGATAGATCAATTGGCTTAGTGTCTCAAAATTTTATAAAATAGTATTTATGAAATACTACTTGCTAACTATAAGGCACTTATATGTAAAAAGTTGAACGTGCTTTATGGGTAGAAGGGGCATATACAGAAATGTTCTCTGGTAAAAATCAGTGAACTATAAAATGCGTTACTTTTAAACCATATAAATGCTGCCTTTAAACATATCAGAATAGCGTTCATCCAAAAAGCCTAAGTAATCACATTTGAGTGAATGTGACATGACTTGCACTATATCTGATTTATCTGCTGGTCCGGGTTTGTCAAGGGGAAATACAGAAACTCATAAAGATGACTTCAACTGATGGTCATAAATGTGTGAACCATGGAAATATATTATAAATTTAACACTAGCTTAATTATCTGTTAGTCAGGAACAAGAGCTACAAAGAGTTTTTACAACACAGAGATATAGATAATAACTGCTAGCTAGTTAGTTGTTAAAACCAAAAGCATAATGTCAAATATTTTCATTTCATAACTATATATTAGAAAATATGTTTTTTGATCTTCTCAAACAGACAATACAAAACTCACACTTAAAGACATAATAAAAGAAAACAGGATAAAACATGAGCAGAGATGATCTAGACATTTTTCAAGGGTCTTTAACCTATTAAAATTGAGAAAAGAGGAGTCATCTGGCTGAACAGATTTTTTTAATTTTTAATTTTTTTAATTTTTTAAAAATTTTAATTACAGTTTATTCACTTTGTATCCCAGGTGTAGCCCCGTCCTCCATCCCCTCCCAATCTCACCCTCCTTCCCTCTTCTTCACCTATGCCCCTCCCCCATTCCAATGAGAGGGGAGGCTTTCCTCCCCTTCCATCTGACCACAGTCTATCAGGTCTCATCAGGACTGGTTTCTTTGTCTTCCTCTGTGGACTGGTAAGGCTGCTCCCCCCTCAGGTGGAGGTGACCCATGAGCCATCCCATGAGTTCATTTCAGAGATGGTCTCTGTTCCTATTACTGGGGAACCCTCTTGGATACTGAGCTCTCTTGGGCTAATTCTGTGTAGGGGTCTTAAGTTATCTCCATGCATGGTCCTTGTTTGGAATATCAGTTTCGGAAAATACCCCTGTGTCTAAACTTTTTGGTTCTGTTGCTCCTCTTGTGGAGCTCCAGTTCCGTCCATGTCTTTCTATCTCCCTTTTCTTTCATAAGATTCCCTGTACTCTGCCCAAACCTTGGCTATGCATCTGAGAATATGTTTTGATACCCTACTGGGTGGAGTCTTTCAGAGGCCCTCTGTGGTAGGCTCCTGTCTAGTTCCCTGTCTTCTCCCTCTTCCAATGTCCATCTCATTTGCCTTTCTGAATGAAGACTGAGCATCTTTTATCATTAGATGGGTAGATGACCTGATAACTGCATAAATATTAAGTTTTGTGCAGAAGCAAAAGAAATGGAGATCACATCAGCATGATAGCAAAGAAACCCTTGGCTCTAGAATCATGAAATAATTTTTCAAAAAATAGAACTGATGTTATATGTAAAAAGGAAAAGGAATACCATTGTATTAACAAAACATACATGACTGTGTTTATGAATAGGGAAGGGACCTACATTCTCTATACTTTCTTGTGGAAATTAAAAGAAAGGGATTCATTAGGAAGACGTAGAAGCTCTATCCATAATAACCAGAATCTGGAAACAACTTAGATGTCTCTCAAGGGAAAAATGGATACAGGAAGTGTGGTACATTTACACAGTGGAATAGTACTCAGCAATTAAAAACAAGGAAATCATGAAATTTGCAGGTAAATGGTGGGAAATAGAAAAGATCATCCTGAGTGAGGTAACCCAGAAGCAGAAAGACACAAGCGGTGTACACTTACTTATAAGTGAATATTAACCATATAATATAGGATAAACATACTACAATCTATAGTGCTAAAGAAGCTTCGCTACAAGGAGGACCCTAGGGAAGATGCTTAATCCTCATTCAAAAGGACAAACAGGATAGATATCAGAAGTAGGAGAAGATGAGGAACAGGACAAGAGGACCTCTGAAAGACTCTGCCCACCAAGGTATCAAAGGAGATACTGAGACTCATAGTCAAACTTTGGGTAGAGTGTCAGAATCCTTAGGGAAGAAGAGGGAGATAGAAAGACTGGGAGGGGAGAGTAACTCCACAAGGAGAACAACAGAATGAAAATACCTGGGCCAATGGGGTCCTGGAGAGACTGATACTTCAACTAAGGACCATGCATGGAGAGGACCCAGATCCTCTGTTCAAAGGAAGCCCATTCGCTGCTCAGTTTCCGTGTGGGCCCCCTAATAAAGGGATCAGGGGCTTTCTCTGACATGAACTCAGTGGCAGCCTCTTTGATCACCTCTCCCTGTGGGGTTCAGCCTTGCTAGGCCACAGAGGAAGATGATGCAGCCAGTTTTGATGAGACCTGATAAGGTAGGGTCAAATAGAAGGAGAGGAAATTCTCCCTTATCGGGGGACTAGGGAAAGAGCATAGAGGGAGTGTGTGCCTGGGAGTGTGTGTGTGTGTGTGTGTGTGTGTGTGTGTGTGTGTGTGTATGTAAAAGAGCACAAAATATATAATGGAAAGTTGGTCATTTTGTGTCAATTTTAGGTCTGTTCATCTTATGAAAAATTGTATCAGCTAGATAATAAAGTGCCCTATTTGTAATAGAAAATTTAAAGAAAAATCTTTAGAACATTTTTTTTTTTCAAGTAAAGTACTTTAGTGGTCACTTCAGTTATGGACAAAATAAAAGAATCTTTTCAACATTGTGGTCTATGTCATTCAGGTGCAATCAACCTCAATCCATTCAGTCAAGTGATTGGACCTTATCTCTTTTGTACATCTCAGGAGAAGGAGGTCCTGCTGTTTTTAGTTCTGATTACAGTAAATTCTTGATGGCTGAGAGCTGAATGACAGAAGTGGATAAAATACAGGATTGCAGCCTTGAAAATTCAATCTCTGGCAATGACTTCTTATAATTTGGACCTGTGGCTTGACCTCTCAGGACCTCTTTCCTTCCGTTTTTCAAATGAGGTTAATGATATCGATCAATAGACATGACTTTTAATATACAATTCTTGATGCATACTATTATATAAATATAAGGTGCTGCAGAGCACTCTTATAATAATGAAGCCACTGGAACCAGTGCTTCCCTTTGGGTTGCCTATCAAATAATTATTTGGAAAAGAAAATTTGGATATGTTCATGCTATAATGTTATTATGAAGAATTATAATCCACAATGGAACTAAGTAATAAACATGAACAGAATTTTGGAAAACATTCAGCCATTTATTTAACTCCAAGAAGAAATTAAGAATGGCAAATATATAGCTCAGTAGAATAGTGTTGCTGTAGCATTTACAAAGCTCCATCTTTAATTCTCAGCATTACAAACAAGAAAATCACGAAAAATAATAAAACAACATGTATTATTGAGGCATGGTATTGTGTATCCCCAGTTCCAGGGAAGATCAAAAGGAGAGTATTACAAATTAGAAGCTAATCTGGGTAAGATTGTGTCTCAAACAACAAAATTAAAATATCTCAATAAAAATTAGGAGTAAAATTTACTTTAGATGGAGTGTTAGTTTTCTTGTTACTGTGACAAAATACTTTGGGAAACAACTTATCAAAGGAAGTTTTATTTTGCTCATAGTGTGAAGGAACAGCCCAGGCCAATGAGAAAAATCACAGATGCAGGTGTATGAGAATGGTAGTTCCTTGGTATCCATAGTCAGGAAGGAGAAAGTAGTGTAGGGATGAATGGCAGAATATTGTTGCTCAGATGGCTTTGCTCTTTTATCCAGTGAAATATCTTAGACAATGAGAATATGTCACAAACATTCAGTACGGGCCTTATCTCTTCAGTTAAATATTTCTGGAAACATTTCCACAAATGTACACAAATGCATATTTGCATGATGATTCTAAACCCTTTCCAGTTGACAACGAAGATTAACTAAGGGTAATAGGACTAAATTCTTAAGTTCACGTTGGAGATGCCATATAGTTTTGAAATTACTTAATTCAGCAGGTACACATAATACAATATTTCTGAAATGCACTGTGTGCCAAAAAAAAAAAAATCACAGTATGCGGTAATCAAAATATAGCTGCCTATCTGATGACCCTGAGTGACACTCTAGTGGCTTAATAATAATACAACTGACAAAACAGAACAAGAATACTTTGTTGTTTATTTATGCATGCACAGGCATGCATATAATTTTCTTACAAATAATTATCCTTATTACACTTTTATAATGTATGGCTATAGATTATAATTTTAGTTAGGTAATAATATGTTATGGCAAGGTGAATAAGCCACTTTAACATTTCATTTTCAATTTCTAGAGCAGAGTAGGAAGGATACTACAATATAATTTATTTTACTTATTTGAAGGTGGTTTACAATTTTTTGTTGATCAAAATAGGAACACACTTACCATGGAAAAGATATTTCTATGCTCAAAAATACCTCCAGAGATTTTTATACCTGAGGGCTCAAAACAGTAAAACCGTCATATAAAGATATCTTTTTAGCAAATTGGGAGAAAGAAAAATAATGAGGAAATAGAAATAGTTAGCAGTCTCTAAGCATTACCTCAGTTGGGTGGAGAAAGTATCCCTCATCATATGTTTCTTTGTTGATGGAAAATAGACACACACACACACACACACACACACATACTTAGATGAATACAGCATCTTTTGTCCTCTTGGTTCAAGAAAGGCAAAAATAGAGGCACAAATAAATAAACAAAAAATTTTAAACTAAAAGTTAATTCAGTTACAATACTGATGAAGTTTGGATTCAGTAAATGAAAGCAAGGACTCCTACAAAGAAAAAAAAAGCCTTTGTCAGCTAGCAAAATGTGTTTCCTGTTATTAAGAAAGGGTGGGCAAAACTCAGCATGGAAGAGTACCAATCATGAATTATTGCTTTTTGCACCATTTCTGGTAACCTGAGGTTTCTCAAAAGCTATTCATGCAGAACATACCTATCTTGGTACGCAGGGGAGTAATCTAGCTACTTCTCTCCCTTTTTCTTAGTGTGTGTATGAGAAGGAGAGAGAGAGAGAGAAAGGGAGAAAAAGAGAAAGAGAGAAAAAGGAGAGGATAATTCTATATACACGTAATCAAATCACATGCTATGTATTGTTCTTTTTGCCTTTAGGCAAGATTCCCTAAGCATTTTATTTGCCATGGAAGCTTCCAAACTATTGCCTGCTTACTGAATAAGACATGATGTAATGTTAACATTATTCTGATAATAAGACCTGCCAATGGATACGTAAACTCCTACAACATCTGTAAGCATTACCAATTGTTAATTTTTTAATTATATTTTTATTTTTTAATATTAGTTACAGTTTATTAACTTTGTATCCCAGCTGTATCCCGCCCCCTCATTCCCTCCCAAACCCATCCTCTCTCCCTCATCTTCTCCCTACCCCTTTCCAAGTCCACTGATTGGGGAGGACCTCTTCCCCTTTCATCTGACCCTAGCTTATCAGTTATCTTCAGGAATGGCTGCAATGTCCTCCTCTGTGGCCTACCAAGGCTGTTCCTCCCTCGGGGGTGGAGGAGAGGTCAAAGAGCCAGCCACTGAGTTCTTGTCAGAGACAGTCCCTGTTCCCCTTACTAAGGTTCTCACTTGGATACTGAGCTACCATGGGCTACATCTGAGCAGGGATTCTAGGCTATATTCATACATGGTCTTTGGTTGGAGATACAGTGTCACAAAAGACCCCTGTGGCCAGATATATTTGGTCCTTGTGGAGCTCTTGTCCTCTCCAGGTCATACTAATTCCCCCTTCTTTCATTTGATTCCCTGTACTCTGCTGAAGGTTTGGTTATGAGTCTCAGTATCTGCTTTGATATACTGCTAGGTAGAGACTTTCAGAGGCCCTCAGTGGTAGGCTCCTGTCCTGTTACTTCTTTTCTTCTACATCCAATATCCATCTCATTTGTCTTTCTAAGTGAGGGTTGATCATCTTACCCAGGGTCCTCTTTCTTGCTTATCTTTTTTAGGTGTACAGATTTCGGTATGTTTATCCTTATCTTATATCCTTATCTTATCCTTATCTAGTATACACTTATAAGTGAGTATATACTGTGTGTGTCTTTCTACTTCTGCGATACCTCAGTCAGAATGATTGATTGGGTTGATAGACAGGTAGGAGATTAATAAGGTACATTTATGAATGTTGTGGGGGTATAACCAAAGATGATTTTGAGTATAGTAATAACTTTTGCATGGTATTTATACTGCTACTTTATCAGCAAAATAAATTTATTCTTGATATACATACAGAAAATTACATAGTAACATTTGTCCTGTTCTGATAGAGAAACTGAAATGAAAATGTAAAGTGACTTATTATTTTTGACATAGCATATTGTTACCTAATGAAAATTAGGTAAATAGGGTATTCCTAGCTTCATTGTAGTTTGAACTATTCAATAGGCTCTAGGTCCAGATGTGACGAAAAGAGAAAGGACAAAGAATAAAGACATTCTCTTTTCCAGTGTCTTGGCATAAGGTGAACAACTCTATTCCTCTACAACCTTTTACCAAGATGTTTAGCATCACAATGGTCCAGAAAAGGCAGAGTCATCCAACTATTCACGGAAACTTCTTTTTTTAATTTTTATTTTTTATATTAATTACAGTTTATATTCACTTTGTATCCAAGCTGCACCCCCTCCCTCATTCCCTTCCAATCCCACATTCCCTCCCTCATCTGCTCCTTACCTCGCTCTAAGGCTACTGATAGGGGAGGTCCTCCTCCCCTTCAATTTGACCCTAGTTTATCAGACCTCATCAGGACTGGCTGCAATGTCCTCCTCTGTGGCCTAGCAAGGTTGCTCCTCCCTTGGTGGGGGAGGGGAGAGGTCAAAGAGCCCACCACGGAGTTCATGTCAGAGACATTCCCTGTTCCCCTTACTAGGGTACCCACTTGGATGCTAAGCTGCCATTGGCTACATCTTAGCAGGCATTCTAGATTATATCCATGCATGTTCCTTGTTTGGAGAATCAGCCTCAGAAAAGACCCCTTGCCCAGATATATTTGGTCCTTGTGGGGGTCCTGTCCTCTCCAGGTCTTACTAGCTCCCCCTTCACAGAAACTTCTTAAACCATGATCCAAAATGAATGTTTCCAATATTTTTATTAATTAGTTCAATTTACATCTTGATCATAGGTCCCTCCCTACTCTCTTCTCAGTCCCACCCAACCTCCATCATCCTCTCTCCCCCTATTTCCTCAGAATAAGGCCCTCCCATTCAGACACTCCAGTTCATCTATTCACAGGAGGATTGAGTTCATCTTTCTCCCCTGTGGCCTGGTAGGGCAGTCCCATCAAGGCTAGTTGATCAAAAAGCAGGTAACATAATCCATGTCAAAGATATGGTCCAGGCATCCACAAAAAAAGCCTAAGATGCTTATCTGGAATTTATAAGTAGAGGACCTAGGTCCAGACCATGCATTCTCCTTGGTTTGTGCTTCAGACTCCATAGGCACCTCTGGGACCTGGTTGATTGACTTTGTGACTTTGATGGTCCTTGTTCCCGCTCTTCCACCATCACCTCTCTCTATTCTATTTCCCCTTCTGATTGAGATTTACACATTTTCCCTAGAGTCTATACCACTCCTGAGCATACTGGAAAGATGCTCCACTATACAACAAGGACATTTGCGCAACCATGTTCATAGCAGCTTTGTTTGTAATAGCCAGAAACTGAAAACAACCTAGATGACCCTCAATTGAAGAATGGATACAGAAATTCTGATACATTTACACAAGGGAATACTACTCAGCCATTAAAGACAAAGAAATCATGAAATCTGCAGCAAATGGATATAACTAGAAATGATCATCCTGAGTGAGGTAACATAGACCCAGAAAGATACACATAATATGTACTCACTTATAACTGGATTTTGCTCATATAGTACAAGATAGACAGACTACAATGTACAGACCTCAAGAAGATAAATAACTAGAAATATTTCCAATTTTAAGTTGATTTCCATGTGCTCGTTCTCAGTATATGCTAAAACTGATTAACAAAAGCTTATGGGGACATATCAAAAATATGTTGAGTATTTTTGTCTGATCATCTTTTTGGCATCTTCTTTTGCTAAATTTATGATAAAATATTTGTTGTTTTTTTCTCTAGTCAATTATTCCTAGAAAAAAATGTACAAATTTGCAGCATTCAAAGCCATACTTATATCTTCATGGATGAATATGGTAGCAGTTGTGACATAATTTTCCTTCCCTTTCACCTCAGTTTTATGTAAGCCTGATATTTGTTTCTCATCATTTGGAATTGACTTGATTTACTGCTGATATACTATGTATTATTATGATCCAACATCTCTTATATCTTCAAATGCAAACTGTATGCTCAATATTTGAAAAACCGATATTTGTTCTAATGAAAATCATTGAGGACTAGAAAGAAGTCTCCAGAGATCTCCCCAGTAGTTGGAGTAGTCAGATGAACTCACAACCATGAAATAATCAAGATCAAAATGAAATGTAATTCATCTTTAATCATAAACAGTGAACTCTTTTGCTGGTATTTTATGAAAAGAAACTTACTTCAGTAATTGAGTCTCAATTACATGAATACACTCAAACTTAAGCATCAGAGCTTAAGCAAGAGGTCTTTCTCAACTTTGAACAAGAAAAACTATGAAATCTGGATAGAGTCAATGGCCAGGTTTCAGAAAATGGATTTCTTTGCTTGCAGATGACTTTTTGCCTCTTAATTAAAAAGAAAAGAAAAGAATCCCTACTCTACATCTTGTGGAATGAGAACTTTGATGTTTCTACTCATATGTAGAAATAATGAATCACAAAATCTCACTCCAATGTAATTATCCACAAAATATCCTACATTTTCATATCTACAAATAGGATTTTAACACAAACTCTTTAAAGGACACAGTTCAGTCTCAGGATTCTCTTTTCGGTCACCTAATTGTCAAAGATTTCTAGGCCAAACATAAGAACACAAAAGAACTGTATTCCTGAAAAAAAGAAACCACATTTTCCTGGGGTCTATCAAACTGTACCGAATTTTGACACCATCATTTCTAGTCATTCCATTATGATTTTCTTGTAATAAGTGGCACACTTTCTGGAAATGTATTATTTATTTTGTGAAACCTAACTTTTATTTTTATATTTTATATTAATAACAGTTTATTCACTTTGTACCTTAGCTGTAGCCCCCTCCCTCATTCCCTCCTAATCCCACCCTCCCTCCCTCATCTCCTCCCATGCCCCTCTCCATGTCCACTGATGGGGCGGTCCTCCTCCCATTCCATCTGTCCCTAGCCTATCAGGTCTCATCAGGACTGGTTGTATCATCTTTCTGTGTGGCATGACAAGGCTGCTCTCCCCTCAGGAGGTGGTGTTCAAAGACAAAACCACATACTTCATGTCAGAAGCAGTCCCTGCTCCCCTTACTAGGGAACACACTTCGAGACTGAGCTGCCATGGGCTGTTTCTGTGCAGGGATTCTAGGTTATCTCCATATATGAACCTTGGTTGGAGTATCAGTCTCAGAAAAGACACCTGGGCCCAGAATTTTTAGTTCTGTTGCTCTCCTTGTGGAGATCCGGTCCCTTCCAGGTCTTTCTATCTCCCCCTTCTTTCATAAGGTTCCCTGCACTCTGCCCAAAGTTTGGCTACCAGCCGTACCCTGTTTGCCTTTATGAGTGAGGAAAGGGTCCTCCTTCTTGCTTAGCTGCTTTAGGTGTACAGATTTTAGTATGTTTATCTTAAATTATATATCTAATATCCACTTATAAGTGAGTATATACAGTGTGTGACTTTCTGCTTTTGGGATACCTAATTCAGGATGATCTTTTCTACATTCCACCATTTGCCTGTAAATTTCATGATTTCCGTGTTTTTAATTGCCATGTAGTATTCCATTGTGTAAATATACCACAATCTCTTTATCTATTCCTCAGATGAGGGGCATTTGGGTTATTGCTACTAACATGATTGTGCAAATGTCCTTGTTGTATATTTAAGCATATTTGCCCAGAAGTGGCATAGCTGGATCTTGAGGAAGCACTATTCCTAATTTTCAGAGAAAGCACCAGATTGATTTCCAAAGTGGTTGTACAAGTTTGCATTCCCACCAGCAATGGAGGAAGGTTCCCCTTTTCTCCGCATCCTCTCCATCATGTATGGTCACTTGAGTTTTTGGTTGTAGCCATTCTGATGGGTGTAAGGTGAAATATCAGGGTCGTTTTCATTTGCCTTTTTCTGATGACTAAGGACATGCTCATATTAATTAAAGCCTAAAATGTAGTGATTGTTTCATTCAGAGTTATAGTTTTTACCTCATCAAAACTTGAAGGATTGAGGCTATGCTAGGCATTGCAATTGCCATCCTAGAATTACATAGCTAACAGTGCACCTTTAATAAACAAGCCTCCGCTTTTTTTTTTTTTTTTTTACTTTAAGCACTGTTTCACCCTTCAAATGCTTCAAATGAGACAATGCTTTTTATTCAAGATTTGTTATCATCTACATTTTCAGGCCCAGGACAAATTTAACAAACGTTCTGCTTGTTTAGAACCAGTTGTTCTTTATTGTTGTTGTGCCTTAAAAAAAAAATCATTCTTCTCTTATACAATACATCTTGACTACAGCCTCCTCTTTCTCCACTTCTCCCAGTTGCCCAAACCTCCTCCATTCTATTCCAGAACCAGCTGTTCTTACTGCACTTTGCAATGCTTTCAGTACTTAAGAGGATAAAGAATTTGGTTTTCTAATCCATTTAGAGTCTCTAAGTATTTTTAACTACAGCTTACTGTTGTTTGTTCTTTATCCTCTTATTTCTTTCACTATTTCTGCCATAGATGCCTCATTTCACAAAACTTTGATGGTTCTTAAGGTATCTTTTACAATGTATGACTTCAAATGAAACTAATAAATTTATTTCCCCATATTTCATGAAATGTGTAAGGAGCACATTGGACGAAAATCAGCTATTTGAGCAAAAAAATTCAAAACAAAACAAAAAAAATCACTCTTGCTTTAAAGTAGGAGACAAAACTTGATTCTATTTCTTGCTCATAAATCAGCAAATCTCCCACAAGGAGACCAACAAAGGGATAGTAACTTTGCATTGGACAACTATCATGGGGTTCATCATTGGGAAGGCTAATTCTCCCAGCAGTTGTTCCTAAAATCCTAACCAGATTTCCAAGTCTAGTGATGTCATGAATCTTAGAAGAAAATCTACAAGCTTTATTTTACTAGAACAAAATAATTCCTTACTACATTTAAAATTTTTATACTAATATGCACAGATAAGTGTAGTGACCATCTTCATCATAGAAGCCTCTTTTTCTATACTATTTATAGCGATGGAGACCACCACAGAAAATAATTGGATACAACGCAGAGATCAACAGATTGTGAAGAGCTGAATCCAAACAGATGCAGCTATATCACAGACACTATATCTATAGCTCAGGGAACATTAGGAAAGAGGGGGTATGAAGATTTTAAGAGCCAGAGGATCAAGAAATCTTCTGTGAACCAGTCTTTCCTTGAAATGGCTGCATACAAATACTGGAACAATGGCATTATCAATAGATACATTAATGTGGATGGAAAAATTTTCACAGGATCCCATCTTTCATGCTTTCACCTACTTCACAGAGATAGAATACAACCAGCATTTCACATGGAGGACTGTTATTCAAATGTAATATGCTCTCAGGCCATCTGGGAATCGTGGCAAAGCTTTACTAAAACTCAGTATCTTGGGAGGGCATAGATTTTTAGAATTTATTTCTCTGTCTCTCTCTGCACCCCTTATGAGTGTGACTGTGTGACTGTGTGTGTGTGTGTGTGTGTGTGTGTGTATGAGAGAGAGAGAGAGAGAGGAGAGAGAGAGAGAGAGAGAGAGAGAGAGAGAGAGAGAGAGAGAGACTGTGTGTTCATGTGAGGGACTGCATGTTCCAAAGTGCATGTGTGGAAGTCAGAAGACAACCTTGGGTGGTGTTCTCACTTTCTTCCTTGTTTGGTTTAAAATCACTTTGTTCCGTGAACATCACATTACTTCCTATCATGTCACAGAGGCTCTGAGATTACAAATGTGTGTTACATTAACTCTATATGAATTTTGAAGATTTGAACTCAGGTCCAGACACTTATGAAGCAGGTCTTTTATCCATCTTGCTATTCACATTTTATATTTCTAAGATATTATAGGTACTGCTGTTTGTGGCTAACCCTTTAACTAACTAGTAACAGGGCAGGGCTATCTCTGATGTGTTCTCAGTTACATGCTTTTTTATTCCTTCTACTTGTCTTGCCAGGCCACTATGAAAGAGGAAGTGCTCAGTCTTGTTGCCATAGGATATGCTGGGGTGGGTTAGTGGTGTGTGTGTGGGAGGGCTCCCCTTTTCTGTGGGGTAGAGGAGAGGAGAGAGAGGCAAGAGGAAGGGAGGAAGGGGAGGAACTGGGAAGAGAGGAGGGAAGTGGCTACTATTGGGATGTAAAGTTAATAACTAAATAAATAAATTCAAAAATATAAGAGTGTAAACTCTTGGAGAAAAAAGTAACTAATAACAGGTAGCATCTAAGGGGACTTTTACTTTTTGGCTTTCGGGTTGTGTTTATTTGCAGAAACTTTGCATTATGTATATTTTGTAGAATTATTTTCTCTCTTGTATAACCTCTGAATAATATCTGCTGAAATAATCCCATATTCAGAGAATCACATAAATTCTTTAGTTTGACATAAGAAGCATAAAGTAGTTTATTGTGCCTTGAATACTGTACATGATGATACTGTTGATCACAAGAAAGTCTTGGAACCTTAGAGTTGAGCAAAGAAAACACCCCAAGGCATATGACATTTTTATAATGTATCTTGCTTTTTCGTTGTGCTTTGATGTATATGGAAGCAGGTGTGGTCAACATCCTGGAGAAAGGATAATATAATTTTGATCTAAAGGACTTGGAGAAGTATAGTAGGGTAAGAAGAATAAATTTGAGTAGTTGGAGGGAAATGAGAGTAGAATTTTCCATGTAAAGCAAAATGATAATACAAATTCTACAAGTAACATAAGTTTTGTGTAAATATATACTCAACTAATCTATACCTTTCACTATATATATATATATATATATATATATATATATATATATATATATATGTTATTTTTCTTTTTTGGAGGAAGTAGCATAGGACATTAGAAATTATATGCCCTTTGTTCTACTAGGTGTAAGTCCTACCCATGATGCAATGAAGAGGGAAAACATATTCTTTAGTAATTTTTTCCTAGTAGGAATTTGCTGACCTTTGTTTTTGATTGGGAAGTAAAATGACATCAGTGGGCGTCAAGTGGCAGGTGGCGACTACTGTTTTTTTTAAAGATCACATATGAAACACTGAAAATTTATTTCCCAATAAACTTGACTTTTTGAGCTGAGCCACAAAAAAGAGCTATACATTAATAGCATAAGGAACAAAGATATTTCCAATTGCCATTAAATATAATCCAAGTGACGTGATTCACTGTGGCTCAGGTGCAGGCTTCCAATCAATACAATTTATAAGGGTTCAGCTTCCAAAAGTATACTTCTATGTCACAGTAATTTCCTTTTTATTATTTTTTTATTTACAGTTGAATACAATTTTCAATCACAGTTATCATTTCATCACCAAGATGATGGTTACCCCCATTATTTTGTTATCTAATTCCTGAGTCATCCTTATATAAACATAGTTATCAATGTTAACAAGGAAATAAATTAATTAAAAGAAGAGAGTTTATCAAATGACATCTGAAGATCACATTTTTATTAAACATGAATAAAACAGTCTTTTGAAATAATAGGTGTTGTTATTGAAAATTATCTCTCCACACACTGCACAATTGAATCCACTGTCTTTAATTATTAAATTTTCATGGTAAAACTGCCCATAGTTTGCTAACTAAGTAGAGACACCTACATTTTTTAAATAATTTGAATTTGTAGAAAAAATAATTTCAAGAAACGAATTGAAAGTGATTATGTAAACACCGTGGTAAAAGGTGAATTGAAAACTGTACAATTCAATAATGTTACTGTTAAAGATGTTATATCTAAACCAACATTTCCTGATATGAGAGAAAGTTGTTGTTTTTAAATAAAAGAGTTCTCAGTAAAAATAAGTTTGGGAAGCTTTGTGTTAGATATATTTGTATAGATATTTCACAATTAAGTAAAAATGCTGATAGCACTATTAATCACCAAAAAGAGAAATGATAAATAGAGTTCCTAAAGACAATGGTTGTTCTGTTTTTGTTTGTTTGTTTAAAGAATATAGTCTAAAACTAGCCCTTTACTATAGACTAACTTGAGAGATGAAAACATCTTTCAAATAATAATTTACTTAAAAAACTTAAAAAAACAGTATACATTTTATTTAACCTTTGCTTTGAAAGTTGCTTATGCATAAAATAGTCTTTCAAAATACTGTTGGACAACATTGTATAATCATCAGCATCAGTCATTAGAAGCACAGTGTGACTGTAATTTTGTACTGGATTTGTAATTTAGGGTGATTAAACCAATTGGACTAAGCCACAATTTCCACTTTATATGATAAATTCACAAATTGGAGACATAATTAATTAAAAGTGTATGTACAATACAGAAGGCAAGGACTAAGGTTTATTTGTTTGCTGTATTCTTCCAATATATTTTCATTCAAAAGAGAAAAAATAACTAAAAGAACGTAGGAATCAGAAATTGGAGAAAACTGAATATTTTTGTAACATTCATAATTAGTTTCATAAGAATGAACAAGAAATGCAGATCTGAACAAATCATGATGTTTAGATATTAGCTTTGAGAATCTGAGTAATTTTTGTAATCATAAAATTAAAACAAAATTTCTATGGGGCTCCCGCGATGGCATCGGAAAAGTATCATTTGACATTATTATATATTTTCAAAGCAATCTTACTTCTTTTGGGGGGAGGGTAGCTAAAAATTGTGACATTTTATGTGATAGCTCTCAGCAGGCTTTTTAGTACTCCAGTAGACAACCTGGTTTACAGATCTATTTTACTTGTTTTAAGAGGACTCTAATTATGTAATGGTAGGTGATTTAGAAATGGCTTTGAAGAAGGACTCTCAGAGTCATTGAGTTAATAACATGCATTACTAACATTCCATAATACATTTTTAGAGTTCCAGAACATTCATTTTCTAAACAAGCTATTCTTTTTCTTGCTCTTATTCCCTCTCTCTACGTATATTCAAGTATGTGTATATAATGAAGGCTGAATTAGAAAGAGTCCTCTAATTTTATATACCATGATAAATGGCATCCTTTTGGAAGTGGTTCTTTCCAACTCTTAATAAACCTAAATTTTCTGCGGTTTACTAAATGGACACTGCCTTTTCAGTGTGCTTGCTCTCTTGTTCTCTTTGTGTGTCTCTCCTTGGTTCTGTGTCTCTCCTCTGTTTCTATCTCTCTGTATCTCTTTCCTTGTCATTCTTTCTCTTTTTCTGTCTCTCTTTCATTCTCATGTTTAATAACTTCTATTTTTTCCCCTAAGTTTCTAGCAGTAAAACATTTTAGAGAAGAAAATATAGGGAGAAAAAAAAAACATTCATCTATACATACTGTCAGTAGGTTTTCAAACACAAATAATTTTTGAGAATGTTATAACAGTATCTAAATATCAGGTACATTTCGCTTACTTTTCTATCAAAATAATTGTGTATATGTTTCCACTTGTCAGTTTCACTTTCGGGCAACATATTTGTACAACATAACCCCAACAGATAAAAAAAAACACTTATGTACATAAAATTCATTGAACATAAATTAAGAATAATGTAATGGTCCATACAAATAAAGGGCTATCAAGTAATAGAGTCAGAGGTACAAAAAAGTGATGTAGAAATAGCTCCCCAAAACACTGTTCTGCAAAATAGTGCTACAGCACAATTCATAGAACATAATCTCACTTAAGTATTAAAATGTTATAGAAAGAAAAATAACAAAGTGATATCATTGATTACCTTTGGATATAGTAATGTGCTGTGGCAGGTAGAAGTCAAGAAGAAAAGATAGTTCTACTTAAATTGCTCTGTATTACAGCTGTTTTTATAATAAGCATATAATCATGAATTATGTGGGCAAACTAACATTCTTCAAATAAAAGTCTCCTTCAATAATCTGTAAAATTACTTTCCAAATGTATATACACACTTAGAGAAATAAAATACGAAACACTTGACATTTTGTTCGAATTAGGCATTTTAAACAACTATCAAAGTATAGTACTCATTATTTAATTTAGGCTTTAGGCTAAATTAATATAAATTGATATAATATTAATATAAATTAATATTATATCTTATTTCTTTGAGTATTATAATACATGAAACCTCAGATTAGCCCCATGTTTATGTCATTATATAATCTTGTCAGTTCATGTGTGGAGGTAATGTGTGATTCACTTAGAATTAATAGCATATGGCAAACGTCATTATTCTTGCATATTATTCAATTTATCTATATGATTAATTTTTATTAGCATGTAATTAATTCTAGACTCCCTTTTCTCATCTTTTCTCTCTTTTTCATCCTGCCTTTGTTTCTGTCTCTCTCATCATCCTGTTTCCTGTCTCTGCATATCTGTGTACATTTGAGTCTCTTTGTCTGTCTTTGTTCCTCTCTGTGTCAGGAATGCTGACTTTAAAGAAGATGCCATGCTATTAGTAAGCCTATGCAGAATACCATATAGCATATAGCATATACTAGAAAACTACTTCTAATTCAACTGGTGCTGAATTTACTTGAAATGTTCATAGAAGTTTTCCAAGAGCTATGGGGAAGGAAACTGACATTTCAGTAAAATTAACTTTTTTTTTTTCATGTTGAGATATTGTGTGATGGCCAAGTGGTGATGGCACATACCTTTAATCCCAGCACTTGGGAGGCAGAGGCAGATGGATCTTTGTGATTTCGAGGCCAGTCTGGTCTACAGAGCAAGTTCCAGGACAGTCAAGGCTACACAGAGAAATCCAGTCTCAAAAAACTAAGAAAGAAAGGGGGGAGAGAAAGAAAGAGAGAGAGAGAGAGAGAGAGAGAGAGAGAGAGAGAGAGAGAAGAGGCAGAGACAGAGAGAAAGAGAAAGAAATTGAAGTATTTGGGAGAAAATAAGTAAGTGCATATGACTGTAGAGTTTAAGAGGATGAAGGCAGGTATAGGCTAGATTTTATGGCTTAATGAAGCTTAATGGGTAGTGTAAAAGTCACGGGAACTGGCAAGAGTGATTTTTATTACTATTTTAATAAAAATATTAAATATTGAGGATGAATTTGAGAAGTCATAAAAATATGAAAACCACTCAGATGACTACTGTTAAACCATATGTGAAAAATCAGGATGGGTATGTGTAGGAAAGAAGTGGGAATGATGGAGAAAAAATTGAATGCATAAGAAATGGAATTTGTAAATAGATCTATTAGAACATAGCATACACATGAAGGCTGAAGAGAAAAACCAACCTAGAACATGTTCTCCCATAGTAAGGGGAACAAGGACTATTTCTAACAGGAACTCAATGGCTGGCTCTTTGACCTCCCCACCCCCCAAGGGAGGAGCAGTTCTGTTAGGCCACAGAGGAGGACTTTGCAGCCAGTCCTGAAGATACCTGATAAAACAGGATCAGATGAATGGGGAGGAGGTCCCCCCTTATCAGTGGACTTGGAAAGGGGCACGGTGGAGATGAGGGAGAGTGGATGGGATTGGGAGGGAATGAGGGAGCGGGATACAGTTGGGATACAGAGTTAATAAAATGTAACTGATAAGAAAAAAATAAAATTAAAAAAAGAAAAAATTAAGAAACTTATAGTAGATGTTGGTGGCACTAATACAAGGCATTCAGAAGACAGGAAGGATTGAATTGGCATTGTGTTTAAAGAACATGCACTTTCCAGTAGTTGAATAATTATCAGTTAGAAACTATTCTGGCAAAAAGTAGTCATTTGAGCTCTACATTAGGAATTCATTGCAGAACTTAGGAATATAATATAGATATATTTTCAGAAAATATTTATAAATAGAATAAAATGATGTAGGAACTGTTCCATTGAGAAAGACAAATACATTTTTTAAAAGTTGATTGAAGGAGTCTGAAAAACTAGAGAGCTCAAAAAAATCTTTTTATTCTCAACAGAGTAGTTAATCAATCACAATTATACTGAAGGCAGATGGATTCCAGAATATAGTCCTGACTTGCATGATCTTTATAACTACATTCAAGTAATAGAAAATAGGACTCAAATTATAGTCCATTCATTATTTTTCTTCAGTAAACATTTTTCTTTTTTTATTAGGCCAAATATAGTTTTAGATAATGAGGATTCATATTCAATGGAATTTTATTCTAGTGGGGAAGGGAAATAATGAATAGGAAAAACAAGCCAGCAATGTTAGACTGTGACAAGGACTAAACTGAAGAATGAAAGCAAGATATCAGAGCTTCTAGTAATTATGTAGCTACGTTATATGGGGTTTTAGTGTTCAATAATATGGTCATAGACATCCATACATATTTAAGTCACATTTAAATAAAGAAGTGAAAGGAAAAGACATCATGAAGAATGGTAATGAATGATAACAGAAGAAATATTTATAAGCTAATAGATGGCTCAATCCTGGGCAAATAACAGAACATTAGAAATGTAATGGAATAGTGCTATCTCAATATCCAGCTCCTAGGCATATACACATATACACATATACACCATTCAATAAGGACATGTTTTCAACCATATTAGAGGCAGTTTTATTAGTAATAGTCAGAATCTGGAAATAATCTAGATGTCCCTCAATGGAGGAATGGATACAGAAAGTGTGGTAATTTACATAATAAAATACTACTCAGCAATTAAAACAAGGTAATCATGAAATTTGCAGGCAGATGGTGGGAACTAGAAAAGATCATCCTGAATGAGGTAACCCAGAGTCAGAAAGACACAAATGATATATACTCACTTATAAGCGGATATTAGCTATATAATATAGGATAAACGTACTGAAATCTATACCCCTAAAGAAGTTAGTCAACATGGAGGACCCTGAAGAAGGAATACTTAATCCTCATTAAGAAGAACAAACAGGATAGATATCAGAAGTAGGAGAAGACAAGGAACAGGACAAAAGTCTTCCACAGAGGACCTCTGAAAGACTCTTCCCACCAGGGTGTCGAAGGAGATACTGAGAATCAGCCAAAATTTGGGCAGAGAACCAGAACCCTTAGGGAAGAAGAAAGAGATAGAAAGATCGGGAGAGGACAGTAACTCCACAAGGAGAAAAACAGAGCGAAAATATCTGGGCCCAAAGAGCCTTGCAGAGACTGATACTCCATCTAAAGACCATGAATGGAGAGCACCTAGATCCCCTGTTCAAAGGAAGCCCATGAGCTGCGGGATATCTTAGTAAGGGGTACAGGGGCTGTCTCTGACATGGACTCATCAGCAGGCTCTCTGATCACCTCCCCCTCAGGGAGTGCAGCCTTGCCAGGCCATAGAGGAAGATGATACAGCCAGTTTTGATGAGACAGGATAAGCTAGGGTCAGATAGAATAGGAGGAGTTCCTCCCCTAACAGGGGACTAGGGAAAGAGCATAGAAGGAGAAGAAGTAGGGTGGGTGGGACTGGAAGGAGACAAGGGAAGGAGATGCAGCAGGGATACAAAGTGAATAAATTGTAATAAAATAAATATATGAATAAAATAAAATTTTAAAAAATGTAATGTTCCAGGGAAGTGGGAACTTCCTGGAAGAATTGACATTTTCCAAGTTTTCAGAAATTCAAATTTTCATTTTTCAGGAATAACGATACTTCTGACTGTAAGTCTATTTACAATAAAGTACAAAATTAAGCATATATTAACAGTGGGATGTGAGAAATTGAGGAAACTTCATTATTGAAGACCTCCATTTTCTGTATAATACAGGAAATATTGTGCTCTTTGTGAGGGTGTGGTTAGAATAAATATTTCTTCCAGATCTCCATCAAAGTAGGAAGAATGAAGCTAGAAAAGGATAAACGCAACACACAGTCTTAAGATTTGGATCAAATTGGGTATTGTGAATTTTCATGGGCACCAATCAAGCATATAATTTTTGGGGGAGCAACGGTTAGCACAATGGTATAAAGAATAGGACAAACATCAAGTAATACTGCTCCATAATTTATTGGCAAGATGATGTAATTAAAAGGTGTCAATATATTAATGGGTAAAATAAGATTAACAAGAAAGTATAAAAAGTTCTAAAAGACAGATGGTAGGTATGTCCTATAAAGACTTCAGTGGAAGTAGACTAGTGGGAATAAAGGAATCGAAACAGTAAAAGTGACATGAGAAAGTAGAATAAATGCTGAGCAATGTTGGTTTGACCAAGGTGTAGGATTTTTAAATGAGTTATCTGCAGAAGAATGGAGGCAGTTTGTTTTTGGTTGATACTGTTCTTATAAGAAAAGTAGATTTATCAGTGTACTGTAAATACAGATGAAGAGAAATTAAGTATATAAAGTATCGCTCTCCTTATTTTTAAACATTAGGATATCGTGCAAATTATAAAATACTATTGAAACGTATCTACATAAAGTAAATTTTGTAAATACCATCAGGGGAAGGAGACTCAAAATGTAAAGACTTAATTTAACTTAATAGGTGTTCTAAACTGTTGTTATGTAAAAAAAAAAAAAACAGTGAAAATCATGTAATTTTGAACAATGATTGTCAAAATAATAAAAATATATTAACTCTGAACAAATAGGATAAATGGGCTCAATAAAAGTGAAAAAATTATAGCTATACTACTTTATACTCCATAGATGGAATTGTACTAAAATAATATTTTGGCAAATGCATATATAAATCATATTTTAAATTGAAAATTAAATATTAATAGGCATCCATAAAATTGGAATCATTACTTCTATATTTCATAGTGTTTTGATATACTTTACATTAGTATTATTTGGAAATGTTCTTGATTGATTAAAATTAATCATGCCCACAAATAGTTTAAATGTGATTTCAATTTCACAGATGTGATGTTTTAATTTGAAAACTACAATCCAAATTTTTGTACTTAGCGTTTTTCAATTATACATTAAAATTTTATTCCTTGGAATTAAAAAAATAATTGATGCAATAATCACACATTTATGTTGTAGAGTGTGTTATTTCAGTATATGTGTATAATGTATAGTGATAAGGTCAAGGTCACTGTCATATTTCATATTTCTCATTCAAAACATTCATCAGTCCTTTATAATTAGAAAATTCAAGGTACTGTTGACTAGAAGTTTCATAATACAGTTCCTGATTTTCAGTCACAGCTAATCCTATGTGCTATAGAATTTAAAATAATTATTTTTCTATTCAACTCTTTGCATTTACCATAAACATTTCTTTTTTTTAACTATTCTTATTTTATTTCCTTTACCCCATTTCCTAGCCTCTGATAACCATTATAGTTTTCACCTTCCTTCTATGACACCATAATGATCTAATTGAAACCAAGATAAACTATAACTATAGAAGGACACACTAAACTTTCAAAGGTGCTTTTTATGTTTTTTTATGACTTTTATGATATCAGCTCGAAATTATCTATGATTTGGATATGTATATTATTTTGGCATGAATTATATACACTGCTTTCTATGAAATTCTTTTCCAATGGCAATAACAATTCCCCACATAAAAAGACAAAAATCGAAGGCTCTATGGGGCTGTTCTAATAAACCATGTTTAAAACGCAGGCTAAAAAATGCTAATGTTTTAATACATAGAATAATGAACTTCAACAAACTGAAGGGTTGTTCAACTGTCATTACGTTGTACTTTCTTTTAGGATTCCTTCAGCTCTTTATTGCTTATGATTGGCGCAACCTGAATTTTTCAAACAACAACTGAGTTCTTTGAAAGTTCAGGGAGATAGATGAACTGTGTTGGGGTAGAATGAATTGAAGTTTCTGTCCTTATCTCTAATTCCTATATTCTGTAAAGTTTACCTTTTGGGTTATCAATACAATTAGTTACCAAGAGAACAGAAAATACACACTGTGGGAAGAGGAAATGAATGAATGATGTACAGGAGAAAAGAAAGTTTGTGACATAGAGTGGAGTGCTACTTTAGAGCAGTTTTTTTGGAAAGGAGAAAAAAAAACAATGAAGTCATCATGGGAAGAAAGCAGAAGGGTCTTTCTCTTTACTAGCTATAAAGAGGTATTGTAAAAGATACTGTGAAGTGATTTCCCTTAAGCAGTTACCACTATATACAATATCATATTGTATCATGTAGGCACATTCCAAGTTTGATTGCCAATTACCTTTCATAGAAAAATGTAGTAAGTAGGGCCCTATAAGAAAGGGTCATTCAGGATATTCCACCTCTTTCAACAGTGACATTTTATTTCACTTCTTTTTGATCTGTTATGCCTGAGAAACTTTATCACCTGACACTTTCTTTACACTGCAAATGAAAAGATCTTTAAGAGCACTCTTAGAATTTTAGAAGATGTGTGACCATGTCTTATAATGACGTGGCAAAACATTAGATTTCTAGAACAAATAAAGTATTCTGGATTATAACATGGAAACAATTCATGAAAGAACAGAATGATGTACAAAGCACAGTTCTTATAGTTGTTCATAATGTGATGAAAGATATCTACTACTTCTTTTCTGTTTCTAAATTCATAAGACTAACAACAGAGATGCTAACACTAGACTTTATGGTAATCAACCAATAATGACACATTCTTTACTCACCATCTCAAAAATATTATAAAAGCAGCAAACCAAGTAATCCAATTAAAAAATGGGGAACAGAGCTAAACAGAGAATTCTTTGTAGAAGAATATTGAATGGCAGAGAAACAGTTACAGAAATGCTCAATGTCACTAGCCATTAGGGAAATGCAAATCAAAACGACCCTGAGATTTCACCTCCCCAACTCAGAATGGCCAAGATGAAAAACTCAAGTGACAACACATGCTGGAGAGGTCGTGGGGAAAGGGGAATCCTCCTCCACTGCTGGTGGGAATGTAAACTTTTACAACCACTCTGGAAATCAATCTGGCACTTCCTCAGACAACTAGGAGTAGCGCTTCCTCAAGATCCAGCCATACCACTCCTAGGCATATATTCAAAAGAGGCTCAAGTATACAATAAGGACATTTGCTCAACCATGTTTGTAGCAGCTTTATTTGTAATAGCCAGAAGCTGGAAACAGCCCAGATGCCCCTCAACTGAAGAATGGATGTAGAAATTGTGGTACATCTACACAGTGGAGTATTACTCTGCAATGAAAAATAAGGAAATCATGAAATTTGCAGGTAAATGGTGGGACCTGGAAAGGATCATCCTGAGTGAGCTGTCCCAGGAGCAGAAAGACACACAAGGTATATACTCACTCATATAGACATATAACATAAGATAAACCTACTAAAATCTGTACATCTAAAGAAACTAATTAAGAGAGAAGACCCTGACTAAAATGCTCAATCTCCATCCCGAAAGGCAAAGAGGATGGACATCAGAAGAAGAAGAAAACAGGAAAAAACCTAGAAACCTGCCACAGAGGGCCTCTGAAAGGCTCTGCCCTGCAGACTATCAAAGCAGACACTGAGACTTATGGCCAACTGTTGGGCAGAGTGAATGGAATCTTTTGTAGGAAGTGGGAAATAGTAAGATCTGGAGAGGACAGGAAGCCAACCAGGAGAGCAACAGAATCAGAAAATTTGAACTCAGGGGTCTTCCCAGAGACTTATACTCCAACCAAATACCAGGCATGGAGATAACCTAGAACCCCTGCATAGATGTAGCCCATGGCAGTTTAGTGTCCAAGTGAGTTACATAGTAATGGGAAGAGGGACTGCCTCTGACATAATCTGATCGGCCTGCTCTTTGATCACCTCCCCCTGAGGGGGGAGGTGCCTTACCAGGCCACAGAAGATGACAATGTAGCCACTCCTGATGTGATCTAATAGACTAAGATCAGAAAGAAGGAGAGGAGGACCTCCCTTATCAGTGGACTTGGGAAGGGGCATTCGTGAAGAAGGGGGAGGGAGGGTGGGACTGGGAGGGGAGGAGGGAGGGGCTTATGGGGGATACAAAGTGAATAAAGTGTAATTAATTATTAAAATAAACTTAAAAAAATATTATAAAGGATATACAGGGATATAGTGTATATAGTTTTTATATTTGTTTTTTAATTCCACATAGTAATCCAATATGTTAGTATAAAATAAATATATGGTATTATATAAGGCATCTTTAAAGTAATGCCATAGAATATAAGGCAATGTTGGATAGAGTAAAATGAACGGACTAGAACAATTTAGGCTTGACTTGACTAGACTTGAAAAAATTAACAATGTGTTGCACTTAGTAAACAAAAGTACAATTTTTGATTTTTTTCTTTTTTACATGCATGCTTAAAATGTGTGTTATATATAGCAATTACCTCTTCCATATCAAAAACAAAGAACCTTTTCTATACCAAATACTTCTCACTCTTCAAATCTCCCTGATTTTCCTTCTGTTAAGCCCCTCCTCTGTGCTTTGGAAGTGCATAGAGAGGGAGGGTGAGACAGTATGCCATGTACATACTGAAAATATATACAGAAAAGGGGAAGATAGATAAGATAGATAGATAGATAGATAGATAGATAGATAGATAGATAGATAGATAGATAGAGATGGTTAGTTTTGTTTATATACCTCATTTAATACAAGTTTGCTTATACTCACAGAAATATGCTCCTAATTTTAAACCTGACATTTGTATGTTTTTGTCATTCATTTATTTGGTTTAACATTAAGCTCCCTAATTATAGTTTTATGAGAACTAATCATCTTTGTTTTATTCTTATTTTCGGCTTGGGGACAGTGTTTCTTAGATGCATGTTTATATGCTTTTCATATTTCCTGTTTCTTTATTTCTGCATAGTTTACATTAATTTTTCTTTTAAATTGCCATTCATCTTTGAGTGATTCTGGTTCTTCCTAGAACACATATTAACTTGTAGATAAATGTTAAAATTAGGCCAAAGCATTGTTCCTGACTAACACAAATTCTTTAAGTATTTTTGATATGAGATATAAGAGTACAAGATAGAGAGAGACATGAAGACAGGGAGTGACATGTAGTGAGAGGGAGAAGCAATATGATACACACACATTATTTTATATATCCACAGAAATGGGAGAAAAATATATGTACATAAATACAGAGATAGATGATTAGTTTAATTTATATTACCTCATTTAATCAGTTTTTCATATTAAATTATTGTAGGAGAAATCAGACGAAGTAATTATTTCAAAAAAACTTAGCTCTATTATGGGTTAGAATGACGCTTCTTTTGAAATGATGTATTTGGGAGTGAGGGAGGGAAGGAGGAAGAATTGCTTTAGTTTCATTTACTTCAAATCAAAAAATATTGGAAGTTGCAGAGTTGCTCACAGTTCAGTCTCTCTCTTCTTTCCTTCTTCAAAGTTGGTCAAGGAAATATGCCTAAAGATTCATTTCTAGGCCATTAGTCCTTTGTTCATGATAGGTTCTTGAAAATAAGTTTGTTGAATAAATTCCAGTGTTTGAAACAAAGTCTAACAAACATTTTTACATTAATTTTTAAATGAACCTTTTCTACTTATCATCTTCAAATGATATTACTCAGAGTATCAATTCCTGGAATAAATAAATTTCTCTCAGAAATCATTAGATGAGTTTGCTCTTATAGAACTTTTCCACTACCTGGTACTTCCCACCAACTTATATTTATATCTCTCTAAGTGTGGTTCCTTTCAGTATTCTTAACTAGTGAATTCGGTTGACCAAAACTGGTTGTCTGGAAAACTGTCGGAAGGTATTGATATCATTGTGGTTAACTGACTTAACTCTGCATACACAGAATAATAATGTACCAGAATTATTATTATTTAACTTTGTGTTTGGGGAAATTCATACATTATTTTTAAAAGATTCATTAAGTAAAAGGAATCAAGGTGCTAAGTGACTTATAACCACATGTAGTTTTAATTCTTATCTCTATCATTTCTCCTCATTTTTACCACATAAATCTTTCTTGGTTTGGGAGAGTTTGAAGGAGTTTACTACAACAAGAGATCCCAAAAAAGAAAATTGGTGATTTATATGATATTTGAAAAAAAAAGTAAATATCTGTTTTTAAGCCTTTAGACAGTCCTGATGAGACCTGATAGGCTAGGGTCAGATGGAAGGGTATATGGGAAGGGGCAGGGAGAAAAGGGAGGGAGAGCAGGATTGGGTGGGGACAAGAGAGGAGGCTACAACAGGGATACAATGTGAATAAATTGAATTAAATAAAAAATAAATAAAAACAAAACAAAAAGGAGATTATTTTCTCATAATTAATTACTGTATGCAGCATGCCACTAATTTATACAGGGCTATAGTAGAATAAGTTTGGAACATTCATGTTTAATAGTCACAACCGTATGTTTGTAATGAATTCTGCAAGTTGAGAAAATATTTTCTAGAAGAAATCCATTACCTTGTGAGAAAATAAAACCGTGTATAACTTAATTTCTACAGGAAAATCCTCTTCCTGTAAATATATTTACTAATTCTAAATTAATTTTATCTTTTGGTTAGAAGTTTCTGAGAATGTAAATATTTTCCTAGTTTGAGTTATCAGTTAAACCTACTGAGACTTCAATTTGGTATGAGGTATAATAAACAGGAACTATTTCTTACTATTAAATATGCATAAATTCCCCATGTAGGCAAAAGTGTTTTAAGTTGATATCTTTATTATCACTATAAGAACTATGGAGATGTAATTGTAATAGTGTAAAACCGTGGGTTTTAAATAATATGAGGGATAAATATAGGTAGTCATTTAAATATTGCTCATAATGCAGTGCTTTGAGAAATGATCCTGCCTGGAGCAAGTAGTTGGTTTTCTTATGTCCATGTTCCTCTAAGGTTAATTAAAAATGCTATTACATATCTATCTGAAAAGATGTGACATTTAACACAATTACTTTATTTAACAGAAAAGATGAACAAAACTGACCTAGTGTTTTTGCTACATCTTTTTACACATTGGCATTTAATGTCTATAACAATGAATAAGAGTAGAACGAAGGAAAGTAAATTTATAAGAAATTAGGGAAAAAACATTGAGAAAAATACATTTCATTCAAAATAAAAATTCTTCCTTTTCTACGAATAAGTAGAAAATTTCAATGGAATTAGAACTAGAACCAATCTTAAGTAAACCCAATAATAAAAAATCTCATGTTTTAGCCATTGTAAGTTTGTGGGCAGGGTACTTATTCAGGTTAAATATAACTTGACTTCATAAAATATTCCTGAATGTAGTGCTCTCTTCTAGCAATTAAAACTCTGAAATTACATGTTTAAGAAATTATTAGTAATAACTTAGGAAGTTTTCCCATGCATACAAGAGACTCTTGAATCATAATAGAGCACCTTTCAATTGACATTCTTCTTCAGCAAGCTGGCAAGTAGCCAAATGTACCATGATAAGGCGTGACACTGAAGATATGAGACTCATAAACATGATTGGAGAATTATTTTCTGGAGCAAGACAAAAACTGAACTGGCACAAGTAGGAAAGAGCCACAACAGTGAAGAAAAAGCATCAGTCTTTTCTCATCCATATCAGGATTCTGTAATAAATTACTTTCTTTTCTCTCATGTCAGGAGAAAATGATGTTTAGATTAAACCTCACCAAGGCCTAAAAGGAAAAATTGGCACTATTTTCCAGTTTACTACCAACGCAGTATTGATTTGCTAGAGCCTTTCTTTCTGTTTTATTTACACTGGTTCAATCTGGAACAACGAACCTCAATTTATAGGAAAGCTAGGTCTTTCTTTCTTTCTTTCTTTCTTTCTTTCTTTCTTTCTTTCTTTCTTTCTTTCTTTC
>NW_026591872.1:5908763-5917282 GCF_907164565.1 Psammomys obesus
TTCTTTCTTTCTTTCTTTCTTTCTTTCTTTCTTTCTTTCTTTCTTTCCTTCTTTCTTTCTTTCTCTCTCTCTCTTTCAATTTATTCACTTTGTATCCCCACTGTAACCACCTCCCTCGTCTCCTCCTAGTGCTACCCACTCTCCCTCTTCTGCCTTTATGCCCTATCCCTACTCTCCTGATAGGAAAGGAACTCCTCATTTTCTATCTGAACCTAGCCTTTCTGGTCTCCTTAAGGGTGGCTGCATCATCTTCCTCTGCGGCCTGGCAAGGATGTCCACATGCAGAAAAATGAAAATAGATCTATATTTATCACCCTGCACAAAACTAAAGTCCAAGTGGATCAAAGACCTCAACATAAAACCAGATACTCTACAGGCTCTAAGAGCAACAATCAATAAATAGGACCTCATGAAACTGAAAAGCTTCTGTAAAGCAAAGGACACTGTCATCAAAACAAAACGCCTGCCTATAGATTGGGAAAGAATCCTCACTAACCCTTTATCTGACAGAGGACTAATATGGAGTATATACAAAGAACTAAAGAAGCTGAAAAGCAGCAAACCAAGTAATCCAATTAAAAAATGGGGAACAGAGCTAAACAGAGAATTCTCGACAGAGGAATATCGAATGGCAGAGAAACACTTAAAGAAATGCTCATTCTCATTAGCCATCAGGGAAATGCAAATCAAAACGACCCTGAGATATCACCTTACACCCATCAGAATGGCCAAGATGAAAAACTCAAGGGACAACACATGCTGGAGAGGTTGTGGAGAAAGGGGAAGCCTCCTCCACTGCTGGTGGGAATGTAAACTGGTACAACCACTCTGGAAATCTATCTGGCGCTTTCTAAGACAATTAGGAATAGAGCTTCCTCAAGACCCAGCTATACCACTGCTAGGTATATACCCAAAGTTTGCTCAAGTACACAAAAGGGATATTTGCTCAACCATGTTTATAACAGCTTTATTTGTAATAGCCAGAACCTGGAAACAACCCAGATGTCCATCAACGGAGGAATGGGTACAGAAATTGTGGTATTTTTACACAATGGAATACTACTCAGCAATCAAAAAGGAGGAAATCATGAAATTTGCAGGCAAATGGTGGGATCTAGAAAAGATCATCCTGAGTGAAATATCCCAGAAGGAGAAAGACAAATACGGTATATACTCACTTATATAGACCTATAAGAGATGATAAACATAATGAAATCTATACACCTAAAAAAGATAATCAAGATTTTGAAGGGGAGAGGGGCCAAGATGGCGGCACCTGGAGAACACCATGTCTGAGAAGCAGGACAACACACTCCGTGCAGCGACCAGGAGACTGAACTCTGGGCCCTAAAACAACAGCGATCAATCATGTTTCTCAGGTGAGGGGAGGCTCCCACGGCATGGGAAGCAGTCGGGTCCACTCTCGGCTGCCCAGCCAGAACCCGGAAGAGAACCCGGCAATGCGGGCTTTGGGTCTCCGGGCTGGTGCCGCAAGCCTGCTTATCACGATCAATTTCCCAGGCTGATTGGTGGGCACAAGGGGGCCTAAGTCTGCGAGTCCCAGTCGCAAAAAAAACCCACAGGGAAGGAAAGTTGCCAGTCTGGTCACGGGTCACCTAGTCTTTCCCTGGAAGGTCTCTCCAACCACGGTGGGTACCTGCCGCCATCACAACTGAGCTCCTGCCGCAGGCGGATAGCAGCTGCGTGTCCAGCTCAAAATCCCTACTCCCTCTTCGGAGGAGGCAGGAGGTGCCCAACAGAATCTGCCACAGACCACATTGTCTGTACCCCAACCCGAGATCGGGGCTGAGAAAATCCAATCCTTTCGGGCACTCCCCCAAACGCCGCCATCACCCTGCTGCAGAGGAGCAGAAGGATAAAGAGGCGCACAGCGGCTTCACAGTGCTGGAACTCCAGTGCTGCCGGCTGCTCCTAGCAAACAAAATACAGCTCAGGATCTGGGACTGTGGTCATCCTACGCATCCTGAGATTCTCCTGGGTCCAGCACAATAAGATCTAGCAGCAAGTTCTATCACCGGCGGTCCCCCCCTCCCCCCCGGCAGAGAAACGCCGCCGGCTCAGGGCTCAGGATCACACTGAGAAGCCCCAACCCCTGCTGGCACTCCCCTGAGAGCACCTCCATAAGCTTGCCCTAGCAGAGGAGAAGGTCAGAGGGGAAGGACAGAGAGGCAGCCTGCCAAGGACACAGCACCCTCTCTCCAGCTCACCCAGCAGCCCCTAGCAGAGAAACCCAAGCTCTGGATCTGAGGACACTCAACCCTACCCGGTACTCTCTTGGGATCAGCAAACATAGATTCTACTGCTAGGCTGCTTCTGGCAGAGAGATCTGGGCCCGGGATCTGGGATTGAATACACTCACCCTAACTCTTTCCCGTGCCACCCAGGGACCAGTCAACACAACCCCTCCTGGCAGAGGGAAAGGACAAAGAGGCAGCACACAGGAAAGGTGGACACTGAGTCCTGCGGCCACAGTGTCACAGAGCTGTTACCCTACCTGTGCACTTCGGCAGCAGGACCAAAACTGAGAGTAGTGAGCAAGGGGAACCCCTGTTCATTCCAACTGGTCCTGCAGGAGAGTGAGTGAGCCTTCTAGGGAGAGATTGTCCCAGACCCAGGGCCTCTCCACAGAAGCAACCAGATAGGATCCCTGCCACCCACACTCCTAGTGTGGGCATCAGAGGGATTCTTGAGATAGCGACATTGAAGCCTCTGCCTTGCGGGTCCACCAGGGTAATCCAGGCAAACAATCCCTGGATCTCAGTCAGAACTGCGTAATAGTGGCTAGCAGGCCACTGCAATATTCAGACAATCCGCGAATGCACACTGCGCCTGCTAAAAGCGCACGCGAATAGCGCCAGCGTCACATTCTTTACTTAGGCAAAACTGAAAACACAGTGCACACCCCCAAAGCAGTGAACCTCTCTCATCTTCCTGAAAAAACAGTCCAGAAAACAGAAAGAGAGGATCATAGCCAAAACTACAGTCTCGAGGAACAACCAGTGAGGATTATAAATAACCAGATGGCTAGAGGCAGACATAAGAACACTCCCAACAAAAATCAGGACATAATGATCTCACCAGCAAACCCACAAAAAAATGGACACTTCAATTCACTAGATATACAAGAAAGCGACCTCAAAACTATGTTTCTCCAGCTATTAGAGGCCCATAGAGATGAAATGAAAAAAGCCCTCAGAGAAATAACCAAAGAAATCGAGACTAACCAAGAGGAAACAAATCGTGCACTCAGAGAAATGACCACGAAAATTGAGAGAAGAAATGTACAAAGCTCTCAAAGAAATGTCCACACAAATGAAGGCAAATAAAGAAGAAATAAACAAAGCTCTCATAGAAATACAGGCAATTATACCCAAAGAAGTAGAGGCACAATTAGTGATACATAGAGAGGAAACGGACAAAAAAATAGAAGCTATCATTGAAAAACAGGAGTCCATTTTTTTTAATTTTTTATTTTAATTTATGTATATGAACTCTCTGTTTTCATGCAATCAGATTTCATGAAATCAGATTCCATCACAGTTGGCTGTGAGCCACCATGTGGGTGCTGGGAATTGAACTCAGGACCTCTGGAAGAGCAGCAAGTGTTCTTAACTGCTGAGCCATCTCTCCAGCCCCTTATATAGACCTACAAGATATGATAAACATAATGAAATCTACACACCTAAAGATAATCAAGAAAGTGGACACAGGCGAAGGTGATTAATCCTCATTTAGAAAGACAAATGGGATGTGCATTGAACTTATGACAGGAGTCTATCACAAAAGGCATCTGAAAGACTCTACCTAGCAGTGTTTCAAAGCAGACACTAAGACTCATAACCAAACCCTCGGCAGAGTGCAGGGAATCATATGAAAGAAGGGAAGTTAGTATGATATGGAAAGGATAGGAGCTCCACAAGGACCAAATATATCTGGGCACAGGGTCTTTTCTGAGACTGACACTCAACCAAGGACCATCTATGGATATAACCTAGAACTTCTGCTCGGATGTGGCCTGTGGTAGCTCAGTAACCAAGTAGTTTTCCAAAGTAAGGGGAACACGGACTATTTCTAATAGGATCTCAAGGGCAGGCTGTTTGACCCCCACCCCAGGGGAGGAGCAGTCTGTTAGGCCACAGAGGAGGACTTTGCAGCCAGCCCTGAAGATACCTGATAAAACAGGGTCAGATGAAAGGGGAGGAGGTCCTCCCCTATCAGGGGACTTGGAAAGGGGCAGGGAGGAGACCAGGGAGGGAGTGTGGGGTTGGGGAGGGAATGAGGGAGCGGGATACAGCTGGGACACAGAGTTAACAAAATGTAACTAAAAAGAAAAATAAAATAAAAAATAAAAAAATTAAAAAAAAAATTTAAAAAAAAAAAAAGAAAAAAGAGATGCCTTGGAGAAGCTCCATCCACTCCAAAATAAAACAACACTTGTCAAACTTGTGCCCAAATATAGAGCATTTGATCACGTTTAAAAAAAAAAAAAAAAAGAAAAAGAAAAACAGGAGTCCACATTCAAACAGATGAAGGAAATGGTGCAAGACATGAAAACAGAAGTAGAATCATTAAAGAAAACACAAATAGAGAAAAACCAGGAGCTGGAGAACATAGAGAAAAGATCAGGCACCACAAAGGTAAGCATCACCAACAGAATACAAGAGATGGAAGAAAGAATCTCAGGAGCCGAAGATACACTTGCGGAAATTGACACGTCTCTCAAAGAAAAAATAAAATCAGAAAAGTTCCAAACACAAAACATTCAAGAAATCAAGGACACCATGAAAAGACAAAACCTAAGAATAATAGGAGTAGAAGAAAAAGAAGACATCAGTCTCAAAGGTCCGGAAAATATTTTCAAGAAAATTATAGAAGAAAACTTTCCCAACTTAAAGAAGGAGATGGCCATAAACATACAAGAGGCCTACAGAACACCAAGTAGACTAGACCGGAAAAGAAATTCTTCACGTCACATCATAGTCAAAACACTGAACCTACAAAACAAAGAAAAAATTTTAAAAGCAGCAAGGGAAAAAGGCCAAGTAACATATGAAGGTAGGCCTATCAGAATCACACCAGATTTCTCAACAGAAACTATGAAAGCCAGAAGGGCCTGGACAGAAATCATACAGTCCTTAAGGGACCACAGATTCCAACCCAGACTACTATACCCAGCAAAACTTTCAATCAACATAGACGGAGAATTCAAGATATTCCAAGACAAAACCAAATTTAAACAATATCTACATAGTAACCCAGCTTTACAGAAGTTACTAGAAGGGAAACTCCAAACCAAAGAAAACAACTACATCGAAGGAAACAGAGGAAATATATAAATACACAACAAAAAAACCAAAAGAAGACAAGCAATGAAACTCAGTGACACCACCAACACCACATCTAAAATAAGTAACAATTGTTGGTCACTAGTTTCTATCAACATCAACGGACTCAACTCCCCAATTAAAAGACACAGACTAACAGAATGGTTGCAAAAACAGGATCCAACATTCTGTTGCATCCAAGAAACACACCTATGCAACAAAGATAAACACTACCTCAGAGTAAAGGGCTGGAAAAATGTCTTTCAAGCAAACGGTTCCAGAGAACAAGCAGGAGTAGCCATCCTAATATCTAATAAAATAGACTTTCAACCCAAGTTAATAAAAAAAAGATAAGGATGGCCACTATATTCTCATCAAAGGAAAAATCCACCAAGAGAACATCACAATTTTGAATATCTATTCCCCAAATACAAGAGCACCTACATTCGTAAATGAAACAATATTAAAGCTTAAATCACACATTGATCCTAAAACCCTAATAGTGGGAGACTTCAACACTCCACTCTCACCAAGGGACAGATCAAGTAGACAGAAAACAAATAGGGAAATAAAAACACTTACAGAGACCCTAAATCAAATGGACCTAATAGACGTCTACAGATCTTTTCATCCAAACACAAAAGAGTATACCTTCTTTTCAGCACCGCATGGTACCTTCTCCAAAATAGACCATATAATTGGTCATAAAGAAAGCCTCAACAGATACAAAAAGATTGAAATAATCCCTTGTATTCTATCTGACCACCATGGACTTAAGCTGGACCTCAACAACAACAGAAATAACAAACAGCCTACACGCACATGAAAACTGAACAACCTGTTACTCAACGACAGCTGTGTTAAGGAAGAAATAAAGAAAGAAATTAAAGACTTCCTAGAATTCAATGAAAATGAAGGCACAACATACCCAAATTTATGGGACACATTGAAAGCAGTGCTCAGGGGAATATTTATAGCACTAAGTGCCTGCAAGAAGAAATTTGTAACATCACATACAAACAACTTAATGGCCCAACTGAAAACCCTAGGAAAAAAAGAAGCAGATACACCCAAGAGGAGCAGAAGGCTGGAAATAATCAAACTCAGGGCTGAAATCAATCAATTAGAAACAAAACTATTCAAAGAATCAATGAAACAAAAAGCTGGTTCTTTGAGAAAATCAACAACATAGACAAACCCTTAGCCAAACTAACTAAAAAGCAGAGAGAATCTATCCAAATCAACAAAATCAGAGATGAAAAGGGTGACATAACTACAGACACGGAGGAAATTCAAACAATCATTAGGTCATACTACAAAAGCCTATATGCCACAAAATTTGAAAATCTAAATGAAATGGACAATTTTCTTGATAGATTCCATCTTCCAACATTAAGTCAAGATCAGGTAGAAAGACTGAACAGCCCAATATCCCCCAAGGAAATTCAAGCAGTCATTCACAGTCTCTCCTCCAAAAAAAGCCCTGGGACAGATGGTTTCAGCGCGGAATTCTACCAGACCTTCAAAGAAGTGCTCACACCACTTCTCCTCAAACTGTTCCACAAAATAGAAACAGAAGGTACATTACCAAACTCATTCTATGAAGCAAAAGTCACCCTAATACCTAAACCACACAAAGACCCAACAAAAAAAGAGAACTTCAGACCTATCTCTCTTATGAACATTGATGCAAAAATACTCAATAAAATACTTGCAAACCGAATCCAAGAACACATCAAAGATATCATCCACCACGACCAAGTAGGCTTCATCCCAGGCATGCAAGGGTGGTTCAACATACGGAAATCCATCAATGTAATCCACCACATAAACAAACTGAAGGAGAAAAACCACATGATCATCTCCTTAGATGCTGAAAAAGCATTTGACAAAGTCCAACACCCATTCATGTTTAAAGTCTTGGAGGGATCAGGAGTACAAGGCACATACCTAAACATAGTAAAGGCAATATACAGCAAACCTATAGCCAACATCAAACTCAATGGAGAGAAACTTAAATCAATCCCACTGAAATCAGGGACAAGACAAGGCTGCCCACTCTCTCCCTACCTCTTCAACATAGTACTTGAAGTCCTAGCCAGAGCAATAAGACAACTAAAGGAGTTCAAGGGGATACAGATCGGAAAGGAAGAGGTCAAAGTGTCACTATTCGCAGATGATATGATAGTATATATGAGCGACCCCAAGAATTCAACCAGAGAACTCCTCCAGTTGATAAACACCTTCAGCAAAGTGGCAGGATACAAAATCAACTCAAAAAAAATCAGAAGCCCTCCTGTATACCAAAGACAAAAGGGCTGAGAAAGAAATTAGGGAAACAACACCCTTCACAATAGCCACTAACCACATAAAGTACCTTGGGGTGACACTACCCAAGGAAGTGAAAGACCTGTTTGAGAAAAACTTCAAGTCTCTGAAGAAAGAAATTGAAGAAGATCTCAGAAGATGGAAAGATCTCCCGTGCTCATGGATTGGTAGGATTAACATTGTGAAAATGGCCATCCTTCCAAAAGCAATCTACAGATTCAATGCAATTCCCATCAAAATACCAACTCAATTCTTTACAGACCTTGAAAAAAGATTCTCAGCTTCATATGGAGAAACAAAAAACCCAGAATCTCCAAAACAATCCTGTACAACAACAGATCATCTGGAGGTATCTCCATCCCCGATCTCAAGTTGTACTACAGAGCAATAGTAATAAAAACTGCATGGTATTGGCATAAAAACAGAAAGGAGGATCAATGGAACCACATAGAAGACCCAGAAATAAACCCACACACCTATGAATACTCGATTTTTGACAAAGAATCCAAAACCATTCAATGGAAAAAAGACAGCATCTTCAACAAATGGTGCTGGTCCAACTGGATGTCTACATGCAGAAAAATGAAAATAGATCTATATTTATCACCCTGCACAAAACTAAAGTCCAAGTGGATCAAAGACCTCAACATAAAACCAGATACTCTAAACCTGATAGAAGAAAAAGTGGGGAACAGCCTAGAACTCATTGACACAGAAGACAACTTCCTGAACAGAACACCAACAGCACAGGCTCTAAGAGCAACAATCAATAAATGGGACCTCATGAAACTGAAAAGCGTCTGTAAAGCAAAGGACACTGTCATCAAAACAAAACGCCTGCCTACA
>NW_026591872.1:5917382-5917922 GCF_907164565.1 Psammomys obesus
TGGTTAGAAGAAAAAGTGGGGAACAGCCTAGAACTCATTGGCACAGGAGACAACTTCCTGAACAGAACACCAACAGCACAGGCTCTAAGAGCAACAATCAATAAATGGGACCTCATGAAACTGAAAAGCTTCTGTAAAGCAAAGGACACTGTCATCAAAACAAAACGCCTGCCTACAGATTGGGAAAGAATCTTCACTAACCCTTTATCTGACAGAGGACTAATATCGAGTATATACAAAGAACTAAAGAAGCTGAAAAGCAGCAAACCAAGTAATCCAATTAAAAAATGGGGAACAGAGCTAAACAGAGAATTCTCTGTAGAGGAATATTGAATGGCAGAGAAACACTTAAAGAAATGTACCCCGTTTTTAAAAATTGGATAACTTGATTTTTTGCTGTTTAACTTCTTGATCTCTTAATATATTCTTGGTATCAGCCCTCCGTCAGATATAGGATTGATGAACATCCTTTCCCAGTCTGTAGACTGTCATCTTGTTCTGATGACAGTGTTCTTTGCTTTACAGAAGTTTTCAGTTTCA
>NW_026591872.1:5918322-5926722 GCF_907164565.1 Psammomys obesus
ACACAGAGTTAACAAAATGTAACTAAAAAGAAAAATAAAATAAAAAATAAAAAAATTAAAAAAAAAATTTAAAAAAAAAAAAAGAAAAAAGAGATGCCTTGGAGAAGCTCCATCCACTCCAAAATAAAACAACACTTGTCAAACTTGTGCCCAAATATAGAGCATTTGATCACGTTTAAAAAAAAAAAAAAAAGAAAAAGAAAAACAGGAGTCCACATTCAAACAGATGAAGGAAATGGTGCAAGACATGAAAACAGAAGTAGAATCATTAAAGAAAACACAAATAGAGAAAAACCAGGAGCTGGAGAACATAGAGAAAAGATCAGGCACCACAAAGGTAAGCATCACCAACAGAATACAAGAGATGGAAGAAAGAATCTCAGGAGCCGAAGATACACTTGCGGAAATTGACACGTCTCTCAAAGAAAAAATAAAATCAGAAAAGTTCCAAACACAAAACATTCAAGAAATCAAGGACACCATGAAAAGACAAAACCTAAGAATAATAGGAGTAGAAGAAAAAGAAGACATCAGTCTCAAAGGTCCGGAAAATATTTTCAAGAAAATTATAGAAGAAAACTTTCCCAACTTAAAGAAGGAGATGGCCATAAACATACAAGAGGCCTACAGAACACCAAGTAGACTAGACCGGAAAAGAAATTCTTCACGTCACATCATAGTCAAAACACTGAACCTACAAAACAAAGAAAAAATTTTAAAAGCAGCAAGGGAAAAAGGCCAAGTAACATATGAAGGTAGGCCTATCAGAATCACACCAGATTTCTCAACAGAAACTATGAAAGCCAGAAGGGCCTGGACAGAAATCATACAGTCCTTAAGGGACCAGAGATTCCAACCCAGACTACTATACCCAGCAAAACTTTCAATCAACATAGACGGAGAATTCAAGATATTCCAAGACAAAACCAAATTTAAACAATATCTACATAGTAACCCAGCTTTACAGAAGTTACTAGAAGGGAAACTCCAAACCAAAGAAAACAACTACATCGAAGGAAACAGAGGAAATATATAAATACACAACAAAAAAACCAAAAGAAGACAAGCAATGAAACTCAGTGACACCACCAACACCACATCTAAAATAAGTAACAATTGTTGGTCACTAGTTTCTATCAACATCAACGGACTCAACTCCCCAATTAAAAGACACAGACTAACAGAATGGTTGCAAAAACAGGATCCAACATTCTGTTGCATCCAAGAAACACACCTATGCAACAAAGATAAACACTACCTCAGAGTAAAGGGCTGGAAAAATGTCTTTCAAGCAAACGGTTCCAGAGAACAAGCAGGAGTAGCCATCCTAATATCTAATAAAATAGACTTTCAACCCAAGTTAATAAAAAAAAGATAAGGATGGCCACTATATTCTCATCAAAGGAAAAATCCACCAAGAGAACATCACAATTTTGAATATCTATTCCCCAAATACAAGAGCACCTACATTCGTAAATGAAACAATATTAAAGCTTAAATCACACATTGATCCTAAAACCCTAATAGTGGGAGACTTCAACACTCCACTCTCACCAAGGGACAGATCAAGTAGACAGAAAACAAATAGGGAAATAAAAACACTTACAGAGACCCTAAATCAAATGGACCTAATAGACGTCTACAGATCTTTTCATCCAAACACAAAAGAGTATACCTTCTTTTCAGCACCGCATGGTACCTTCTCCAAAATAGACCATATAATTGGTCATAAAGAAAGCCTCAACAGATACAAAAAGATTGAAATAATCCCTTGTATTCTATCTGACCACCATGGACTTAAGCTGGACCTCAACAACAACAGAAATAACAAACAGCCTACACGCACATGAAAACTGAACAACCTGTTACTCAACGACAGCTGTGTTAAGGAAGAAATAAAGAAAGAAATTAAAGACTTCCTAGAATTCAATGAAAATGAAGGCACAACATACCCAAATTTATGGGACACATTGAAAGCAGTGCTCAGGGGAATATTTATAGCACTAAGTGCCTGCAAGAAGAAATTTGTAACATCACATACAAACAACTTAATGGCCCAACTGAAAACCCTAGGAAAAAAAGAAGCAGATACACCCAAGAGGAGCAGAAGGCTGGAAATAATCAAACTCAGGGCTGAAATCAATCAATTAGAAACAAAACTATTCAAAGAATCAATGAAACAAAAAGCTGGTTCTTTGAGAAAATCAACAACATAGACAAACCCTTAGCCAAACTAACTAAAAAGCAGAGAGAATCTATCCAAATCAACAAAATCAGAGATGAAAAGGGTGACATAACTACAGACACGGAGGAAATTCAAACAATCATTAGGTCATACTACAAAAGCCTATATGCCACAAAATTTGAAAATCTAAATGAAATGGACAATTTTCTTGATAGATTCCATCTTCCAACATTAAGTCAAGATCAGGTAGAAAGACTGAACAGCCCAATATCCCCCAAGGAAATTCAAGCAGTCATTCACAGTCTCTCCTCCAAAAAAAGCCCTGGGACAGATGGTTTCAGCGCGGAATTCTACCAGACCTTCAAAGAAGTGCTCACACCACTTCTCCTCAAACTGTTCCACAAAATAGAAACAGAAGGTACATTACCAAACTCATTCTATGAAGCAAAAGTCACCCTAATACCTAAACCACACAAAGACCCAACAAAAAAAGAGAACTTCAGACCTATCTCTCTTATGAACATTGATGCAAAAATACTCAATAAAATACTTGCAAACCGAATCCAAGAACACATCAAAGATATCATCCACCACGACCAAGTAGGCTTCATCCCAGGCATGCAAGGGTGGTTCAACATACGGAAATCCATCAATGTAATCCACCACATAAACAACCTGAAGGAGAAAAACCACATGATCATCTCCTTAGATGCTGAAAAAGCATTTGACAAAGTCCAACACCCATTCATGTTTAAAGTCTTGGAGGGATCAGGAGTACAAGGCACATACCTAAACATAGTAAAGGCAATATACAGCAAACCTATAGCCAACATCAAACTCAATGGAGAGAAACTTAAATCAATCCCACTGAAATCAGGGACAAGACAAGGCTGCCCACTCTCTCCCTACCTCTTCAACATAGTACTTGAAGTCCTAGCCAGAGCAATAAGACAACTAAAGGAGTTCAAGGGGATACAGATCGGAAAGGAAGAGGTCAAAGTGTCACTATTCGCAGATGATATGATAGTATATATGAGCGACCCCAAGAATTCAACCAGAGAACTCCTCCAGTTGATAAACACCTTCAGCAAAGTGGCAGGATACAAAATCAACTCAAAAAAAATCAGAAGCCCTCCTGTATACCAAAGACAAAAGGGCTGAGAAAGAAATTAGGGAAACAACACCCTTCACAATAGCCACTAACCACATAAAGTACCTTGGGGTGACACTACCCAAGGAAGTGAAAGACCTGTTTGAGAAAAACTTCAAGTCTCTGAAGAAAGAAATTGAAGAAGATCTCAGAAGATGGAAAGATCTCCCGTGCTCATGGATTGGTAGGATTAACATTGTGAAAATGGCCATCCTTCCAAAAGCAATCTACAGATTCAATGCAATTCCCATCAAAATACCAACTCAATTCTTTACAGACCTTGAAAAAAGATTCTCAGCTTCATATGGAGAAACAAAAAACCCAGAATCTCCAAAACAATCCTGTACAACAACAGATCATCTGGAGGTATCTCCATCCCCGATCTCAAGTTGTACTACAGAGCAATAGTAATAAAAACTGCATGGTATTGGCATAAAAACAGAAAGGAGGATCAATGGAACCACATAGAAGACCCAGAAATAAACCCACACACCTATGAATACTCGATTTTTGACAAAGAATCCAAAACCATTCAATGGAAAAAAGACAGCATCTTCAACAAATGGTGCTGGTCCAACTGGATGTCTACATGCAGAAAAATGAAAATAGATCTATATTTATCACCCTGCACAAAACTAAAGTCCAAGTGGATCAAAGACCTCAACATAAAACCAGATACTCTAAACCTGATAGAAGAAAAAGTGGGGAACAGCCTAGAACTCATTGACACAGAAGACAACTTCCTGAACAGAACACCAACAGCACAGGCTCTAAGAGCAACAATCAATAAATGGGACCTCATGAAACTGAAAAGCGTCTGTAAAGCAAAGGACACTGTCATCAAAACAAAACGCCTGCCTACAGATTGGGAAAGAATCTTCACTAACCCTTTATCTGACAGAGGACTAATATCGAGTATATACAAAGAACTAAAGAAGCTGAAAAGCAGCAAACCAAGTAATCCAATTAAAAAATGGGGAACAGAGCTAAACAGAGAATTCTCGACAGAGGAATATCGAATGGCAGAGAAACACTTAAAGAAATGCTCATCCTCATTAGCCATCAGGGAAATGCAAATCAAAACGACCCTGAGATATCACCTTACACCCATCAGAATGGCCAAGATGAAAAACTCAAGGGACAACACATGCTGGAGAGGTTGTGGAGAAAGGGGAAGCCTCCTCCACTGGTGGTGGGAATGTAAACTGGTTCAACCACTCTGGAAATCTATCTGGCGCTTTCTAAGACAATTAGGAATAGTGCTTCCTCAAGACCCAGCTATACCACTGCTAGGTATATACCCAAAGTTTGCTCAAGTACACAAAAGGGATATTTGCTCAACCATGTTTATAGCAGCTTTATTTGTAATAGCCAGAACCTGGAAACAACCCAGATGTCCATCAACGGAGGAATGGGTACAGAAATTGTGGTATTTTTACACAATGGAATACTACTCAGCAATCAAAAAGGAGGAAATCATGAAATTTGCAGGCAAATGGTGGGACCTAGAAAAGATCATCCTGAGTGAAATATCCCAGAAGGAGAAAGACAAACACGGTATATACTCACTTATATAGACCTATAAGATATGATAAACATAATGAAATCTATACACCTAAAATAGATAATCAAGAGAGCGGACATGGGGTAAGATTATCAATCCTTGTTTTGAAATACAGATGGGATGCACATTAAACATTGACAGGAGTCTACTGAGTGCATTGGAAAGACTCTAACTAGCAGTGTTTTCAAAGCAAAGACTCATGACCAAACCTTTGGTAGAGTACAGGGAATCATAAGAAAGAAGAGGAATTAGTTTGATGAGGAAAGGATAGGAGCTCCACAAGGACCAAACATATCTGGGCACAGGGTCTTTTCTGAGACTGACATGCAACCAAGGACCATGTATGAATGTAACCTAGAACCTCTGCTCAGATGTAGCCTGTGGTAACTCAGTAACCAATTGGTTTCCCATAGTGAGGGGAACAAGGACTATTTCTAACAGGAACTCAATGACTGGCTCTTTGGCCTCCCCACCCCCCAAGGGAGGAGCAGTCCTGTTAGGCCACAGAGGAGAGCTTTGCAGCCAGTCCTGAAGATACCTGATAAAACAGGATCGGATGAATGGGGAGGAGGTCCCCCCTATCAGTGGACTTGGCAAGGGGCATGATGGAGATGAGGGAGGGAGGGACTGGGAGGGAATGAGGGATCGGGAGATGGCTGGGATACAGAGTTAATAAAATGTAACTGATAAGAAAAAAATGAAATTAAAAAAAAAGAAATTTGAAGGGAATCAACATAAAAAAAAGATAATCAAGAGAGCGGACATGGGGTAAGATTATCAATCTTCATTTTGAAAGACAGATGGGATGCGCATTGATCATTGACAGGAGTCTACTGAGCGCATTGGAAAGACTCTAACTAGCAGTGTTTTCAAAGCAAAGACTCATGACCAAACCTTTGGCAGAGTACAGGGAATCATAAGAAAGAAGAGGAATTAGTTTGATGAGGAAAGGATAGGAGCTCCAGAAGGACCAAATATACCTGGGCACAGGGTCTTTACTGAGACTGACATTCAACCAAGGACCATGTATGGATATAACCTAGAACCTCTGCTCAGATGTAGCCTGTGGTAGCTCAGTAACCAATTGGTTTCCCATAGTGAGGGGAACAAGGACTATTTCTAACAGGAACTCAATGACTGGCTCTTTGGCCTCCCCACCCCCCAAGAGAGGAGCAGTCCTGTTAGGCCACAGAGGAGAGCTTTGCAGCCAGTCCTGAAGATACCTGATAAAACAGGATCAGATGAATGGGGAGGAGGTCCCCCCTATTAGTGGACTTGGCAAGGGGCACGGTGGAGATGAGGGAGGGAGGGAGGGACTGGGAGGGAATGAGGGAATGAGGGATCGGTACATGGCTGGGATACAGAGTTAATAAAATGTAAGTGATAAGAAAAAAATAAAATTCAAAAAAAGAATGCATAATGCCCTTAGTCATTAGGAAAATCCAAATCAAAACCACCCTGAGATTCCACTTCACACCCATCAGAATAGCTAAGATCAAAAACTCAAGTGACAATGCATGCTAGAGAGTATGTGGAGAAAGGGGAACCCTCCTCTTTTGCTGGTGGAAATGTAAACTTGTACAAGCACTTTGAAAATCAATCTGGCTCTTCCTCAGAAAATTAGGAATAGTGCTACCTCAAGATCCAACTATACCTCTCCTAGGCATATAACCAAAAGGTTCTTCACTACTCAGTAAGTTCATTTGCTCAACCATGTTCATAGCAGCTTTATTTGTGATAGCCAGAATCTTAATATTTCTTTACTTTAAGTCTCATGGGTCCAAAGGTATAAGGTACAAGAAAATACGTCCAAATTATTCTTTATAGTTCTTGAGTATAAAGACCATTCCCTACTTTGGAGGCAAACTGTTATCAGAAAATCACTTTTCTGCTGAGATTTACCTTGGACTGATTTATTTTCTATTCCTTTCTTTTATTTTTTTTTCTTTGTGTTTTTAAATTACAATTTGTTTAATTTGTATCTGGCTGTAGCACCCTCCCACATCTTCTCCCAGTTCCACCCTCCCTCTTCCCCCCTAACATGTCACTTCCCTAGTCCACTGATAGTTAAGGTCCTTCTCCCCTAATATCTGTCCCTAGCCTATCAGAGCTCATCAGCACAGATTGAGTCCTCTTTCCCTGTGGCCTGCTAAGGCTGCACCCCCCATGGAGATTTGATCAAAGAGATGGCCATTGAGTCTATGTCAGAGATAGCCTCTGTTTCCCTTACTATGTAACCCATATGAAGACTGAGCTGCCTATGGGCTACTGAGCAGGGGTTCTAGGTCCTCTCCTTGCAGGATCCATGGTTGGAGCATCCATTTCTGCAGGAACCCCTGTGCACAGAGTTTTTGGCTCTGTTGATCTCCTTGTGGACCTCATGTCCCCTACAGTTCTTTCTATCTCTCCCTTCTTCTATGCGATTCCTTGCACTATGCCCAAAGTTTGGCTATGAGTCTCAGCATCTGCCTTGATACCCCGTTGGGTAGATTCCTTCAGAGATCCTCCGTCTGCCCTCTTCCTTGTCTTCTCCATGAAAACACATGCTGGAGAGGGAGTGGAAAAGAGGGAAGCTTCCTCCATTATTGGTGGGAATATAAACTTGTACAACCGCATTGGAAATCAATCTGGTGCTTTCACAGAATATTAAGAATAGTGCTACTTCAAGATCCAGTTATGCCACTCTTGTGCAGATATATATATATATATATATATATATATATATATTACACTATGAGATATAGTTTATTTAGCTTGAAGATTCTTTGTAGTTTTGCCTGTGAGTGTTTATAAGTAACATGCCTTTTGAGAAAGACTCAGCTCACATTACATTTTAATATATTTTGTTCTTTTCTTTTTTTTTTTTTTATTTTGGAATCTTTGCCAAAAACACTACAAGAGTTTGTTACAATGGATGCTGCTCTTGGAGAGGGATACACTTTCTCTTGTCCTAATGTTTGGGCCTCTGTGGTGCTCAATCATACAAGGAAATTTGCTCAGCTATGTTCATAACAGCTTTATTTGTAATAGCCAGAAGCTGGAATCTACCTAGATGCCCCTCAACTGAAGTATAGATAAAGAAATTGTGGTACATTTACACAATGAAATACTATTCAGCAACTGTAAACAAGGAAATCATAAAATTTGCAGGCAAATGATGGGAACTAGAAAAGATCATCTTGATTGAGCTAACCCAGAAGCAGAAAGACACACATGGTATATGCTCACTTATAAGTGGATATTAGCCATATAATATAGGATAAACATGGTAAAATATACAGTCCTAAAGAAGCTAAGCAACAAGGAATACCCTAAAGAAGATGCTTAAGTCATTCAGAAGGGTAAACAATATAGACATCATAAGCTGGAGTTTCTTTCCATTTATATAAGAAATATATATATATATATATATCCTAATTGATATTTAGAAATATTTAGATATATTTATATCTCCATATATATATATATATATATATATATATATATATATATATATATATA
>NW_026591872.1:5926732-6000086 GCF_907164565.1 Psammomys obesus
TATATATATATATATATATATATATATATATATATATATATATATATTTCTTAAGAGAACATGATAAAATGCTTTCCAAGTGCTTGCCCAGAATAGCAGACTATTGTTTGTACATATAGCCTGCTTCTTGGAAATGAGATGTAAGAAACATCTTGATAATCCTTATTGTGGCCGGAACTAAAAAAAAAATGACAATGTTAAAATTTAGGACTAAAAACACACCTGATTCAAAAGAGAAAATTATTTTCCAATTTTTTCCTCTTCCTTATGAACAAAGAATAACCAGTAGACTAGATTTAAAAAAATTCAATGAAAGCAGTGGAATGTTAAAATAATTTCTGTGTGTATGTTGAGGGAAGTAAATACTTATATCAAGTACTTAGTCCAGAAAACTAGTTTTGTCTGTTTATTTCCATTCTCTTGCCATTTCCTTTTGTGTGGCTGTTTTAATTTTTTGTGTTTTCATTTATTTCCTTCTTGAAATAGTAATAAGGACATCATGATTTGATAGGTTTATAATTCCTGTAAGGCTGAAAACCTGGCCTTTCATTTTTCATACTTTTCAACTTTTATGGAAAATTTTTCAAATTCAGACATGATTTGGGACCATTAAATTTCACAGTAACACGTTTTTAGTCTTTATTAGCCTAGGTTTTGTCTTACAAGGGAACATTTCTTGACAACTTTGACTGGATTGATGAATTCTTTTTTTTAACTTTTTTATTATTATTATTAATTACACTTTATTTATTTTGTATCCCCGATAAGCTGCTCCCTCCTCCCCTCCCGATCCCACCCTCCCTCCCCTTTCTGCATGCATGCCCCTCCCCAAGTCCACTGATAGGGGAGATTCTCCTCTCCTTTCTGATCTTAGTCTATCAGTTCTCATCAGAAGTGGCTGCATTGTAAGAGCTGGAGAGGACAGGAACTCCACAAGGAGAGCAACAGAACAAGAAAATTTGAACACAGGGAACTTCCCAGAGACTCATACTCCAACCAAGGACTATTCATGGAGATAACCTAGAACCCCTGCACAGATGTAGCCCATGGCAGGTCAGTGTCCAAGTGGGTTACCTCGTAATGGGAAGAGGGACTGCCTCTGACAAAATCTGATTGGCCTGCTCTTTGATCACCTCCCCTGAGGGGGGAGCAGCCTTACCAGGTCACTGAAGAGGATTGATGAATTCTAAAGGAATTTTATTGGAATTCATTAATTGACATGCTATTTGATAAAATATGACTACATATTCATATACAAAATTTTCAATAGTTTGAATTGGGCTTATCAGGCAATTAAGTAAGAAAACATTTCAATTTAGAAAGTATCTTAAATGAATCTACTTGTCTGACAATTTTGATTGATTTGATTATTTCATAAATCACTCAAAAATTAATGAATGTACTTATTTATGAACAATCAAGTTTTATTTCTTGTTTATTATCTTTAAACTCTGTTCTGGTGAAGGACAGAAAGATGGCTCAGTTAGTGAAGGTGTCTGCCAAAAATGACGAAATGACATAGGACCATAATTTGATCCTCAATGTTCACATAAAAATAGAAAGAATGTATTTATTTCAGCAAACAAAACATTTCCCAGGGACAATAAAAATAAAGCGTAAATTGCCTTAGAAAAAAATCTGGTTTTGCAATTTACAAAGATCAAAATAAATGAAAAGTATTTAAGTATAAATTTCTGGTTGATAGTGGCCAGAAAATAGAACACAAAATTTGAAGGTATCAATTGTGTGAATGACAGAAATTATACTTAAAGTATATCAATGAGCATAATAGGTGTTTGTTCATGGAAACATGATTATGTGTTTATTGCTAAAATTGTAAAATAACAAATACATGTTGTTGTTCACAAGGGAAAATAGTTTAGTATATATTACATGAAAGGTTTGAAATTTACAACTGTCTTTTTGTTTTGCAACTGCTAATTTTGACAGTTTAGAAAAGTAGAATTCCTTGTCCACTGGATTACAATGCTTCCATGTCCTGTTTCCTATGTGATGTATAAACTTATCTACAAAAATAGCTTTTTTCAAGTAAACAAATATGTATGGCTCTAATTCTATTAACAAAACCAAAATAAGTATGTGCCTTAACAGTGGACCAAAGAACAAAATATTACCTAAAGATATTATTTAATACATTTGCTTCCACATTGTTTGAAAACACATACATGCACACACACACACACACACACACACACACACACACACACACACATACACAGACAGAGAGAGAGAGAGAGAGATTCTAAGTTAAAGAAACAAATCAAGAGCCAAAACGGGACTGTTACAAAAGAAGTATTTTATAGCATTCTCCTCCTAACATAATTTTTTATAAACTTTATTGTAATGTAGTCAAAAATCTCTGTAAACAGCCGTTATGGGCTATGTTTTAAAGTAGTCCAGAGAATAGGTAAGTTGGGCTAATTCCTCTGTAATATCATATTACTTTGATTCATTTAAAATAATGTAACCTAAAAATTATCAGCGCATGATAGAAAGGTTAAAGGGGACAAAAGTACACAGGAAAAATCTCCTGCCTCCAGAAACTTCCTCCTAGCCATATAAATTGCTTTCCACAAATGTAATAATAATTATTCATTTTTTTTTGTTTTTTTCATTTTTCTCTGTTATGTTACATCCTGAATGTAGTTCTCCCTTACTCCTCCATCCCTCCCCGCAGCTCCCTCTCCTTCAGATCCACTCCTCTGTTTTCCTTCCAAAAGAAAAGAAAAAAGAAAGAAAAGTAAGCCTCCCAGGAATATCAAACAAATATAGCATAAAAAAAAACTGCAATAAGAGATCCAGCCATACCACTCCTAGGCATATACCCAAAAGAGGCACAAGTACACAAAAAGGACATTTGCTCAAACATGTTTGTAGCAGCTTTATTTGTAATAGCCAGAAGCTGGAAACAACCCAGATGCCCCTCAACTGAAGAATGGATGCAGAAACTGTGGTACATCTATACAATGGAGTATTACTCAGCAATGAAAAATAAGGAAATCATGAAATTTGCAGGTAAATGGTGGGACCTGGAAAGGATCATCCTGAGTGAGTTGTCCCAGAAGCAAAAAGACACGCATGGTATATACTCACTCATATAAACATACAACATAGAATAAACCCACTAAAATCTGTACATCTAAACAAACTAAGCAAAAGAGAGGACCCTAACTAAAATGTTCAATCCCCATCCTGAAAGGCAAAGAGGATGGACATCAGAAGAAAAAGAAAACAGGAAACAACCTTGAAACCTGCCACAGAGGGCCTCTGAAAGCTTCTGCAGTATAGACTGTCAAAGCAGATGCTGAGCCTGATGGCCAACAGATGGGCAGAGTGAATGGAATTTTATGTAAGAAGTGGCAAATAGTAAGAGCTGGAGGGGATGGGAACTCCACAAGGAGAGCAACAGAACAAGATAATTTGAACCCAGGGAACTTCCCAGAGACTCATACTCCAACCAAGGACTATTCGTGGAGATGACCTGGAACCCCTGCACAGATGTAGCCCATGGCAGTTCAGTGTCCAAGTGGGTTACATAGTAATGGGAAGAGGGACTGCCTCCCACGATGAGGAGTTCCATGAGAACACCAAGCTTCTACAACAATAGCATGTATAGAGAGAATCTAGTGCAGACCCATGCTACCTCCATGATTGTTTCTTCAGTCTCTGTGAGCACCTATGACCCTTGGTTAGTTGATTATATGGGCCATGTTCCTACAATCATTCTTACAATCCAACCCCTCTTCTGTGGGGTTCCCTGAGCTCTGCCAGATCTTTGCCTGTGGGTGTCTGCATCTGTTCTCATCAGTAGCTGGATGAAGCCTCTGTGTTGAAGATTGGGCTATGGCTGTACTACCCAGAACATACCAGATCTCATCTATTCACTTACTCTCTTAATAGTTGCAAAACAATCCATGCATATACAGACATATATGTGTATATTTCCATTAAAGAACATATTGGATATTGTGATTTTCAAATTGTAGATTGTGATCTATCTGTTAGTGAGGTAGGGAATGAATTTACTAGATCATAATAAACAGTACAAAGATGTAGGAAAAAAAAATAAACTAAATCACATCAGAGTATGCTGCCTGTGGCAGTTCAGTCTCCTTGTGGGTTACCTAGTAAGGGGATCAAGGACTATCTCTGACATGAACTCGGTGGCTGGTTCTTTGATCACCTCCCCCTGTGAGAGGTGTAGTCTTTCCAGGCCACAGAGGAAGATAATGCAGCCAACCCTGATGAGACCTGATAGTCTAAGGTTACCCTATTAGGGGACTAGGGAAAGGACATATGGGGAGAAGATGAAGGGTGTGTGGAACTAGGAGGAGACAAGATAGGAGGCTGCAGCAAGGATACATAGTGAATAAATTGTAATAAATAAATAAATAAATAAATAAATAAATAAATAAATAAATAAATAAATAAATAAGTCCTGATAAGGCTGGGTATAGATTCACACACTCGTAATTCCAACACTCAAAAATGCAGAGGCTGGTGGATTCCTGTGCTTTTGAGGCCATCCTGGTCTTCAAAACAAGTCCAGGATAGCCAAGGCTACACAAGAGAAACTGTCTTGAAAAACAGAAACAAACAAAAACTCCTGATATTTAAGGACAAAAGGGGACAGAGACTCATGTTATAACTACTGGTGGATCAAATAGGGCTTTGTAACATTTTTTAATAACTATAAATACATACAAGGCCTGAGAGCAGCAGTCTTTCTGTCCAAATCCCTCCTAGTCATCCCACTTTTCTCACCATGTGTCTCTCACTCTTTCTGAGGCTGGAGAATATTCCAGAGCACTAATAGGCTATATCTAATGCAGGTGATTTTTTTGTTGTTGTTGATAAATATTTTGATTGTTATTGCAGGTTTATCAATACTTCCAACAATGTTTCATTTGTCGGAACATCCTAATACATATCACTGTAAAGGTCATAAACTGAAATTACTAGGTCAGTGGAGATATAGGTTTAGTTTTTGTGAGATATTTTCATATTTTATTTCATAAAGACTGTTTGGCTATAATTCTACAAATAATGTTTTAAACATATTTCTTTAAAAAGTATGTTATCAAATATTTATATTGCTGCTAAAACTCTAGGCAATACATTGCAATTGCATTTTTGCTTATTTTTGAGATTGTAATTTAATTCAATATTTCTCCCTTCTCTTTCCTCCCTCCAAAACCTCCCATATATCTTTCCTCACTATCCTCCAAATTACTGACCCTCTTTTTCTTCACTAATTATTCTTGCTTGCATTATATATATTCCTAAATATAACCTGTTGGATCCATATAATACTGCTTGTACATATGTTTTCAAGGCTGACCACTGGGCAGTGGAGAGCTAATTAGTCTTCTCTTTTCTGGGAAGAACCACCTCTCTTGCTCTCAGCTTTACTCAGTTGTCTGTAGTTCATATTGTATTTTAAATATAAATTTATCTGACAAATGCCTGTAAAAGTTCTTCTTGTTTAGAAAACATTCTCATTTTCTTTTCTGTGGTCTACATCTATATATACTTTGTTTTTAGATTATTTCCTTACTAATTGTAAGTAGGAAAATGAGCAGATAACATCAACAAACAATTGAGAGAATAAGAGATGCAAATGGTCCATTAACATACAAAAATATTCCTAAGCTCACTCATAAATACAAAATAATAGCATAAGGACATTTTATGTTTTAGCAGAATATGTATTAGAAATATTTTCATCATTGCCAGACTTGATGATGATATGAGAAAACAGATACTCTTCATAAAGCATTAATAGAAAGATAAACTGCTCTTTTTAAGGGGAAAATTTGGTGATAGCTGTAGGAAACATATGACTATTCAGCCCATCATTTTCAATTATAAGAAATTTTGTGACAAGAATGTAAAAAGATGTGTATGGAGGAAATAAATAACAGCATATATTTTTAATTTTTTATTAATTACACTTTATTCATTTTGTATCCCCCCATAAGCCCCTCCCTCCTCCCCTCCTGATCCCACCTTTCCTCCCCTTTCTGCATGCATGCCCCTCCCCAAGTACACTGATAGGGGAGGTCCTCCTCTACTTTCTTCTGATCTTAGTCTATCAGTTCTCATCAGAAGTGGCTGCATTGTCCTCTTCTGTGGCCTGGTGAGGCTGCTCCCCCCTCAGGGGGAGGTGATCAAAGAGCAGGCCAATCAGATTATGTCAGAGGCAGTCCCTCTTCCCATTATTATAACAGCATATTTTTTTAAAATAACAAAATAAGTACAACTAGATTTTTATCAATGGGATTGCTGAATGAAAAAAGTAATTCATGTGTGAATGGATCTCATGCAACTAGCACTGAGGATTGGAAAGATCTTTACAACAAACAAAAGAAATTATGCAAAATATGTAAACTAGAGCATGTTACTACACCTTTCCTATCATGTAATTTCTTGTTTATTCATTGACAATATGGAAATGACCATCGCTCAAGAGTAGTATCTAAAAGAGAAGTGAGAATACTTGACTTTTTACTTAAACTTGTTTTTTATCATATTAATTTTAAACCACCAGCTGCTATTAATTTATCACTAAACCAAAATTGAAAAACATTTACTCAAAGATATGCATTTTTCTGTTTACCTTGACAATAGCTTAACATTCAAAATTCTAAGAGCATCACAGTCATCACAGAAATGTATCACAATGAAGTGATCCAAATGACTTATACACTTCCTCTGACCATGTAAGTCTCCAAAAGAGCTGTAACAAAAGTCAACAGCACTGCCTCATACATATTTCCAACAGAGCTATTAGGGTGCCAGTTATATAGCAGGGTTCCTGGCAAAAGTGTTACCAAATTATTGTATTGTTTCACACACTCCCTTTGAGTTTAGCTGGTTCATAAGGAACTGTTTTCACTACTATAGAAATGTCCTGTATAACTTATATCATCAGGGAAAAACACAAAACATTCAGGAAAGAAATGTAAAGGAAACAAATCCCTTCCAACAAATGTGCATGAATGATCCCACATGGTCAAATATCAGAAGGGTAACTCTTCATTTGGGCGTAATTGTAACATGCCATTTTGAAACTTCCAGGTGTTCATCTAGGCATTTTGTCTCACAACTCCAGATGTTCCTGTGAAGCAATTTAGGGTCTGAAAATGGTATATGCAAAGCTATGATAGAATGGTATTTATTGGTAGCATATGCTGTATTATCAGAGTTCTGAGTATGGAATGTAGAAGCAACAGAGGACAGTCATAGATTTCTTAGCTCTTGTGTCAGATCTTCCCTTGTCTGTAAGCTCCTGAATAGCACAGATAGAACTTAACTGTTCAACAGTGATGAAGATCAACATGGCTTTTGAGTAAATAAGAGTCTAACTCCATGTTAAAGGGCTACTATAATGCCATTGGGAAATAAGTTTTAACCAGTTCAAAGTACTTCACAGCATTTCCTCTAACAATTTTCTGTGCTTAGTAGAAAAACATTTTTTTATATTGAAATAAGTATTAGTTAATGTAAGATAAACATAAGGATTTTTGCCTTGTGTGAAATAAACAGAAATTAGGATGGACTCTACCAGGATAGAAAATTTCTTCAGGGTGCTAGATATTTCAGAATCCACACTGGCTACTTGTATATTTCCTGACAATAAAAATGTCACTTTAGCATCTATCCCAAAATTGGGCATAGTAAAATATAGTGATGGACTTTAATAATAGCTAACATGTACTGAATATATAATTTAAAAAGATACACTATAAAGTGCTACATATATTTTTCTTACATACTTTAGACAAAAATTTTGAAATAAATCATTTTTCCATTTCACAGAACAAGAAACTGAGTTTTGGGAAGTTTGAATTATTCATCCAATGTCTAGTTGTCAAGAAGTTGAGGAAGCAAGTTCTAAAAAACATGGGCTATAAGATGTGAAAGAAAAACTGCTTGTTAAAAAGCCAAATAGGAAAAGTAAGGAAGGGTATTTGTTAATTTTAATATCAAGTATAAATTACAAAGAAATAATAGGTTTGATGATAATGATAGTTCTATTCAAAGACTGTTTATTGAACAATTACTTGTTGCCAAGCTTTGCATTAAATACTAGAGATACTTGAAAAATGAATATTATATATACTCCCCAATCTCAAGGCATATCTAGACTGATGAGAAATAATAATGACCAATTAATTAAGAGGATTTATTATATTAAGTGACAAAAGAATTTGAGCTATATATCTCTGGACTTGGAAAGGGGCAGGGAGGAGATGAGAGAGGGCGGGTGGGATTGGGAGGGAATGAGGGAGAGGGCTACAGCTGGGATACAAAGTTAATAAACTCTAACTAATAATAAAAAATAAAATTAAAAAAGAATGTAAATATGCTAATGGTCAAAGGAATTTTTTATGGGATTCAGAGCAACAGAAAGTCTAGATCACATCATTCTGAGTGAAATATCCCAGGAGAAAGACAAACATGGTATATACTCACTTATATAGACCTATAAGATATGATAAACATAATGAAATCTATACACCTAAAAAAGATAATCAAGAGAGCGGACATGGGGTAAGATGATCAATCCTCATTTAGAAAGACAGATAGGATGTGCATTGAACGTATGACAGGAGTCTACTGAGCGCATCTGAAAGACTCTAACTAGCAGTGTTTTCAAAGCAGATACAAAGATTCATGACCAAACCTTCGGCAGAGTACAGGGAATCATATGAAAGAAGGGGGAGTTAGTATGATGGGGAAAGGATAGGAGCTCCACAAGGACCAAATACATCTGGGCACAGGGTCTTTTCTGAGACTGACATTCAACCAAGGACCATGTATGGATATAACCTAGAACCTCTGCTCAGATGTAGCCTGTGGTAGCTCAGTAACCAATTGGTTTCCCATAGTGAGGGGAACAAGGACTATTTCTAACAGGAACTCAATGACTGGCTCTCTGACCTCCCCACCCCCCCAAGGGAGGAGCAGTCTTGTTAGGCCACAGAGGAGGGCTTCACAGCTAGTCCTGAAGCTACCTGATAAAACAGGATCGGATGAATGGGGAGGAGGTCCCCCCCATCAGTGGACTTGGAAAGGGGCACGGTGGAGATGACGGAGGGAGGGAATGAGGGAGCGTGACATGGCTGGGATACAGAGTTAATAAAATGTAACTGATAAGAAAAATAAAATAATAATAATAATAATAATAATAAAGAAATGAATTACCAGAAAAATAAAAGTAAATGTAAAAACAAAAAAAAAAAAAACCAAACAAACAAACAATAAAAAAGAAGCAGCCACAGAAAAATAATTGTTAAGACCTTTCCTTTAGTATATGGATCCACTTTATTTTGCCATGTTTGTGCAGGCTGACTAGTCTCCAAATACCTATCCGAAAGAAATGAATAAAACCCTGTACACACCTAAATCCTCACTTTTGTCCAGAAAAACTCCTTTAGTGTCATTGCTACATTCAATGGAGTTAGAATCATTTTCTCCAGCATAATCCAGGTATCTACCAAGGTCTCATCAGCTACACTCAGAGGATAAGATCAGTAATACAAATGTTTTTGGGGAGCCCACCCACTTGGTGTTTAAAGCAGCCCTTCAACTTCAAAACAGTCAATATCAAGTAGGCATCTATATACCAACAGTTCTACTAATGGTCAATATAAAGAAAGCCTGCTTGCCATCACTGTCACTAGCAAGTTTATCTCTCCTGTTTCTAAGGTATTGTTCCACTGATGTTTGAACCTATTTCTTTGGGATCCCAATGTAAAATGAAGACCATCAGCTCCTAGGAATTATCTGGGATTCTGCTACCAGATTTGGAGTGCTGTGACAGTTAGCCTCATGGACCAAACAACTACCAGATTCCTCGTTTTTCAGTTGGAAGACAGCAACTGTTGGACTAGACAGACCACAGCCACTCTAATAAGTCCCCTTGTAATATATAGATATTCACTCTATCAGGTCTGAACCATTATAGAACCCTGACTAACACAGATTATGATACCAGGATGGATTCTAAAGAAACAAAATTGTAAAACTTTTTGCTTTGGTTTAATACTTTTTGTTTGTTAGTTTTTGAGACAGGGTCTTACTATGTAGTCTTGGCTTGCTTGGAACTCACCCAGTCAAAGAGAGTGGTCTTGAACTTATACAGACCCACCTGCCACTTTGTTTTAAATATTTGGAACTGACTTTCTAATCTGCTGTTACCTATAGTTACTGAAGGGTCCTCTCAGCATGGAGAATATTAAATATTTATGGAATTATACTTATCAGGATAGATTCATTTGATCAAATTTAGTGACTCTATACACAAAGTTTGACAATTTGTGAAAAAATAATGATGCTGCTCAGTTGTTTCTAACATCTCTCGATAATTTGGCAAAGGATAAGAATGAACTCCTTGATAAAATTAACCAACTTCTAACATCTCAGGATACAGTGACAATAGAAAAGAATGAACTTAGTGACACAAGTAATTGATTGACTTTAGAAGTATATAAAAAGTCAAACAGGTTATAAGTGTGCCCTGGAAGAGAATTTTCTCCCCAGTATCCATATATTTTAAGTTATGGAAAAATCAAACTGAGTTTTACATTATAATGAAAAATTAAATCCAAGCCTCAGAGGGGATTAAGTGGTTAAGTAAGTGCACAGATTGTTAAGGATCCCATAACTGGGGACAGACATGTGTGGGCTACAGCTGGGATAAAATAAACTGTAATTAATAGAGAAAAAGAAAAATCAAATAAATAAAAAGATGTGTAAAAATGGCGTACAGAACATCAAAGTGGATCAGACTTAGTTTTCTGATATGTGGCCACTGAGTGAAGATTCTAGGGTTAGTAGAGAAGTTTGAACAACTAAAATTTTTCATAAGATGGCCTATTGAAAAAAAGATGAATATATTTGATATCTATTGGCTTAGTGTTGACAAAAAGATTTTAAGGTACAAAGAAACTGCAATGTTACTGTGGGCACACTGTGCAAAACCTGATCCTCCACAGTGGGGAGACCCAGAAGATGTGACCCCCACTAATATTATAACATACAAAATGGTGAAAGGAACATTAGCACACTTGAAGGACTCTATGGCTATAACTTTGCTGTGCTTGATCTTAGGATTTTGGATACCACAGCTCACTTGCATTAATTAAATGCTTATAATTCGGTCCTGGAATATAAGGGGCCAGGTGACAACACTGAATCACTAAAGACAATGGTAAGCATCCTTATGGCAATGGGATGCATAGGTGAAGCAACGTCAGTAATGACCTGGTCTATAATGGGCAACATACACAAAGAGATTTTTATGATGGCAAGTATCCTATGGAAATTTGCACTGACTAAATGGTTGTATTTATAGACATGTAGTAATTAAGACAATATGTGATAGTGGCAATAGGAAATCTTGGCTCCTGAAACAATTTATAGACTTGAACCTATTTGCAAACCTTGGAATCCTTGAAGGTAGGGATTTCAAGGGTCCTCTGAGGAAGGACCTTGATAAAATACCTAAGAATTTTATTTATCTTACTTCTTTCATTCTTCAGAGGGACCCATGCCCTATAAAAAGACAACTGTACACCGGGGAAAAGTAAATAATCAGATTTTCCAGGGTCTATGGGATACTGGTTCTAGGAGAAGAATTGGTACTGATTATGAGAGATCGCCAAAAGCAAATGTGACCATTCAGTTAAAGTAGTGATGTATGGAGGTCAGATGACTAATGGTGCTTTGGCTGAAGTTTTACTCAGTCAGCCCAGTGAGTCCTCAAACGCAGCCTGTGTTTATTTCTGTACTTCCAGAATTTATAATTGGGCATAAGTACTTAGAAATTGGCAGAATTCCCCTATTGGTTTGTGAGAACTATTATGGTTGTAAAAGCCAATCGAAGTAATTGGAATTGCCTCTACTAGAGAAAGTAGTGAACCAAAGACAATATCATATCCAGGAGGAATTGCAGAAAGTATTGCTACCATCAAGGAATTAAAAGATACAGAGGTGGTGGTTTGCACCATATCTCTCTTTAACACTATTTGGATGGCACAGATGGATCATGGACAATGACAGCTGACTATTGCTAAATTAATCATGTACTGACATCAATTGCAGCTGATGTACCAGATGTGGCATCCTTACTTGAGCATATTAACACATCTCCTGGTGCATGGGATACAGCTATTACTGTAGCAAATGCCTTTTTCTTGATATCTGTCCATAAGGACCACAAGAAGAAATTTGCTTTCAGCTGGCAAGGCCAACAAGTATACTTTCTATGTAATATTAAGTCTCCAGCTCTGTGTCATAACTTGTTCCATTATACTGATAACATTAGGCAAACTAGACCAAATGAACAACATGTAAAAACCACTTTGTAATTGTTGGCAACATATATGAAATTCTGATGATGAAAAATAAATTCAAGGGCCTTCTGACTCAGTAAAATTTCTAGGATTCCACTGGTGTGGAGTACAAATATTCCTTCTAAACTAACTAAAGTATAAATTATTGTACCTGATCTTTCCCACCACCAGGAAGAAGACTTATTTGGATTATGGATGCAGCACATTCCTTAATAGGGTGAGTTGTTCCCTCTCATATATCAAGTGACATGGAAAGAGGTTGGCTTTGAATGGGGACTGGAACAACAAAAGAGTCTTCAACAGGCTCAAACTGCTGTCTATGCTGCTCTACTACTTGGGCAATATGATCCAGAAAACCTGATAGTATTTGAGGTATCATTGGGAAATAGGAATATATCCTGCATCTATTGGTGACCTTATATAGGTGGATCACAAGAGAAACCCTAGAAATTTTGCATCTTCTTCAGACAACTATTCTCCTTTTAAAAGACCTCTCTTGGGCTGGTATTTTGCTTTAGTGTAAAATAAATAATTGACAATAGACCACCAAGTTCAAGAGAATGGGGCTGCCTATAATAATCTAGATATTGTTTGAAACCCTCCTGAATCATAAACTAGAACTTACACAGAAGCAATATATTATTAAATGGAATTGGTATATATGTGATATGGCCAGAGTAGGACCTGAGGGCACAAGCAAGTTGCCCAAATAAGTTGCTAAAATGTTTATGGTTTCTACTCACATTAAAACCCCTTTTGCTTCTTATCTATGCATCCACACCCTCATAAATTAGTCCTTATTAACAGTTGACTGATGAAGACTTACGGCCTTTTTTAAATAAATATTATTATTTTATGGGCATTGGTGTTTTGGATACTTGTATGTCTGTGTGAAGGTGTCAAATTCCCTGGACCTGGAATTACAGAGTTTTGTGAGCTGCCATGTGGGGGCTGGGAATTGAACCTGGGTCTTCTGGAAGCTCAGCCAGTGCTTGTACACTGAGCCATCTCTTTCCAATTTCGGCCTTTTAAACTGATGATTCTGTTTCTGCATGCTCTGCAAGCACTGCTGAGAAATGGATAGCTGCACCATTATAACACAATCCTGAAAGGCACCAGTGAAGGGAAATCTTCATGGTGGGTAGAACTCTGGGCAGTACACGAGGTTGTGCATTTTTCTTGGATGAAGAAATATGTCTATTTGTTTTATTTATGAGATTTGGTCAATAGATTGGCTGGATGGTCAGGGATTTAGAAAGAACATGATTGGAAAATTGGTGAGAAAAATTTAAGGACAAAGTATTTGAATAAGTCTTTTCAAATGGGCAAAGGATGTAAATATGTTATTTTTTAATTTTTATTTTTTTACATTAATTACAGTTTATTTACTTTGTATCCCAGCTATAGTCCCCTCCCTCATTCCCTCTGAATACCACCCTCCCACTCTCATCTCCTCCATGCCCCTCTCTAAGTCTACTGATAGGGGAGGTCCTCTTCCCCTTCCATCTGACCCTAAGACTCTACATAGCAGTGTATCAAAGCAGATACTGAGACTCATAAACAAACTTTGGGCAGAGTGCAGGGAATCATATGAAAGAAGGGGGAGTTAGTATGACCTGGAGAAGACAGGCACTCCACAAGGACCAAATGTATCTGGGCACAGGGATCTTTTCTGAGACTTGATTCTCCAACCAAAGACCATGTATGGATATAACCTAGAACTCTGCTCAAAAGTAGCCCATGGCAGCTCACTGTCCAAGTTGGTTGTCTAGTAAGGGGAACAGGAACTCTCTCTGACATGAACTCAGTGGATAGCTGTTTGACTTCCCCACCCTCCATGGGAGGAACAGCCTAGACAGGATACAGAGTAGGACATTGCAGCCAGTCCTGATGTGAACATGTAGCTAAATACCAGCCCACACACAGTTCTAAATCCCCTATTTAATATATGGACTTCATTATATAACTTCAGTTCCTTTAGAGATTTTTGACTAACACAAAATATTATTGTCATGTATTTATAAGAAAAGATCAGGGGATAATTTGTCAGAGATAATGTTGCATGTTAGACAACCATGGACCTGACTCAACATGACATTTTTATTCTTCAAAGAAATGCACAAGATCATAGATATTTTATGAAAAAAGTATCTCTTATTTCAATCTTCCCATTCAGAATATGAGATACTCTAGATCCTGAAGCTATAACAGTGACTAAAGCAGGTCACATTTCTAGCTAGCCTAGTGTTTATTAACACCTTTAGTAAGGTATGAAAATATAGGACTCTGGCCTTAGTCTATACCAAATAATTAAAATGGGAGTGTGAGAAATGTATAATGAAAGAAGTATGCTATCAAACTGTTACTCAGTTCCCAGGATTATGCTAACTAGTGAATCTGCATTTTTTCTTGATAGGAAATTGATAGATGTCTTAGGACAAGTGGGAATGACTCAATAATAATATTCTTGTACTTCTGTGAAAATTTAAAAAAGCATATCTGTTTTGTTACTTGTTAATTTCACTTCCTGGTTCTGATCTACCAGTAGTGAAGTTGAGTTTTACTATAGACTCAACAAGGGGTTATAATATATTGCAAATTTAAATTGATTTTAGAACAACAAAACAAGGTTAACACAATGCTGGAATATTTTTTCATTTATTTATATTTTTATTAAATAAAGTTTATTCCTTTTGTATCCCTGCTGTAGCCTCCTCCCTTGTCCCCTCCCAATCCCACACTCCCTCCCTCATCTCCTCCCATACCTCTCCCCTAGTCACTGATAGGGGAGGTCTTCCTCCACTTCCTTCTGACCCTAGACTATCACGTCTCATGAGAACTGGCTGTATTTTCTTCCTCTGTGGGCTGGTAAGGCTGCTCTGCCCTCAGGAGGAGGTGATCAAAGAACTAACCACTGAGTTCATGTCAGAGATAGTCCCTGTTCACATTACTAGGGAATCCACTTGGAGACGGACCTACCATGGAACATTTTTTAAAGTCTTGATCTGTTGGTGAAATGAAGGAAATCAGTCTGCCTAGGCAAACCTCTAGAAATGCAAGTAGGACAACTAAGTACCACTAAGTCATACTGTATACTTGTGGGATGGACAGAATTGTAAGCATCATTGATATCACTTTTTACCTCTTTTGTGGTTGATAACTCATCCAAATTAAAAATTTCCCTTATTTAAGCTTGTTTGTCTCATTCACAGCAGTGAGGCTTATCTCATTTAAAGTTTTTCATAATATCGTATCTAGTGTCATCAGTAAATGAAAAAACAGAAAGCATAGGAAAGCAGAAACAAAATAAAATATCAATGACATTAATTGAGCCATAGGGATAGGATGTCATGGAATCTATGCTACTGAAACGTATAAATAAAAAATATTTTAAACATTTTTATATTTCAAATATAGAATGTATAAATTCAAGTTAATAAGTTAATGACACAGATACCCTGCTAGGCATGCTTTCATGAATAGATTATATCAGTGGGAAATAAGTAGCTCATTTGCATGCAAACACATAGTTAAATGAGTTGAAAATTATTTTTTCTTTAAATTAATATGCATTTGCAAAAACATTTACATTCTCAAGTTTTTACAGAAAAATTAAATACAGCCAGTCCTGTTTATTATCATGTGGAAACTTGCAGACTCTATGCTAGTGAAATATTACTCTATGTTATAAATGAGACTTTAAGTTTTATACACCTTGCTGGAAACAGTAGGAGTTAAAACTAAGACATACCAAAATCTAAGTTAAGTAAAGCTGTTCAGTTTCACATCAAATGAAAACATAATTAAGAGAGAAAGATCTAGAGTATATTTTATTGTAAAGGGTTTATGGGATGTCCTTTAACACTTGATATTGCAAAAAAGGGTCTGGTGGGAGGAAAGGAGGAAAATGATTTAATTATATTATAATCACAAAAATAATAAAGATAAGTGTAATAAATCTGAGAATGAAATAAGATAAGCATATGATGATATTTTGGGGTATTTAGAAATGTTGATACACTAACAAAACTAATTATTAATATTGTTTATGTTATAATTACTATTTTAAGTCTTTATATTCCAAATACCTCATAATTCAAATACATGTGATTCAATGCACACAGATGTAAACTAATTCATGCAAATATTTATAAATTTATTTTTCATATCATTCTGCAAAGGAAAAAAATTCAATGAGTATAAAGAAAAATTAAAAAAAAATCATGAATGCCCTCTTTCCTGGAGAATGGCAAAAATAAAAATCTTCACAAAATGATAAACTGCCTTTTGCTTTTCTTTTTTTTTTCTTTGAGTGATTTGTAATTGATGGCATGAATAAAATATGATTGTAAGGCCAAGATCAGAACATCTGGAGAAAAAGACCAAGGCTATCTGCTGGACAGCAAGGGAAAGTTATGACAGCATCACATTTATGCCATGTTAAAGTTAAAGCCATCTAAAATCCAAAACAAAATAACAACAGAATAGTAACAACAAGAAGAAGACAACTATTCTGTTTAGTGCAGAACTCCAAGACAAATGAGTGTTTATCCTGAAAGTATCTCTTGCCCTTATCCCTACCTGCCCTTTCAACTTCTCTTCATACACACAATTAAATGAGGAAAGCAAGCCCGTATATGGTCACTGAACTAATGTCTGGCTATTTCGTTGTTCAGCCTATTGTGTTACTTGTTAGTTGGTCAGGGTTCATTTGGTGGAATAGGTAGGTTTCATGATTGGTTGAGGTAAATGTAACTTGCAGTCAAATATTTGGAAACACTTGCCTTGCGTAGAAGCAGCTCGAGCCTCAATGTCACAACAAACAGGAGAGAATTTAAAACCTGAAATATTAAACATTTTAATTTCAACAGGAGCATTTCACAAATAGTTTCTAAAAAATCATGACATCATTAATGTAAAATCTATGTCCTATAATATTCCTCCATTAAAGCATAAGATTCAATATTTTTGAGTCATGGGATCATAAATGCTACTTAATTCTACAATTTTCATTACTCATAAAAGAAACTGCCTATTGAGGATCTTATAGAGACAGAATAATGATAAATTCTAGTGGGGAAACTTCTTTTTAAAAATGTATTTATTTATTAACGTTACATCCTGATTGCAGACCCCTTTTTTTCTCCTCCCATCCTCCCATCTCATATCCCTCTTCCATTATTTCCTCTCCTCCTCAGAGAAAATAGACGTCCTTCATGGTTCCAATCCACCCTGGCACATTAAGTCACTGCAGAACTAGGCACGTTCCCTCACACTGAGACCAGACAAGGCAGCCCAGTTAGGAGAACAGAATCCAAAGTGAGGCACCATAGTCAGAGAGGGGGACCCATATGAAAACGAAGCTGTTCATCTGCTACCTATATGCAGGGGTTTCTTTATCAATGTATGCTTCAACGGATTACAATTACTACAATTGTTTATGTGAAGTATTTTAAATTTTTTGGTTTTGGTTTTGTTTTTTGAGACAGGGTTTATCTGTGTAGCCCTGGCCATTCTGGAACTCACTATGTAGACCAGGCTGGCCTTGAAGCCAGAGATTCACCTGCCTCTGCCTCCCAAGTTCTGGGATTAAAGGTGTGCATTACTACTGACGGGTATGTTAGGTATTTCAACCAGCCTGGCTTAGAGGAAGATATTGTAAAGAGACAATTGTGTCATTTAATCTGTCAACTACTGAAACAATGGAATATGATGCTGGAAGAAGAAAAGGGCACAAGCTAGAGGAAGAATGTGTTTTCCAGAGATTTGAAACAGTTCTGAGGTTTGGACTGAAATATAGAAAGTAACATTTTACATTCAATTATATTATTACAGGTATATATTGAAAATTGAGGATAATTTCTACTATCGTCTTTTCTTAGCTCAGCTCTCCCTGTCCCTTTGTCCCTCTAGAAAAAATTTTCTTCTGTTTTTATTTATTATATACATACATAATTTTATGTGATTGCATAAAAATCTAGGAACCTCAAATGTGAGAAAACATACAGTATTTTTTCATTTTGAAATGGGTTCAATTCATGTATTATTTAAGTATGAATGTGAATGAAAGGGAACTCATAAAATTTTGACAAAGAAAATGATGGATAGACTAAATTAATTTGATTAATAATAATTTAATGTGCCTATTATGAAATTATTTTTGATTAGAGGAAGAACATGAATAAAATAAACTAACCCCTTCCTTAAAACTCAAAAAGAGAAAACATTTAATTTTCTAAAAGGTATAAGGAAATAATATATAATTGCAACATAATGATACTGCTCTTAGTACTTATTGTCTGGCAAATGACTGGTATCTTTAAAATAATTGTTTGTGAAATAATTTCATTCTAATGTGGTTAATGTGAATCTGTTTATACACTCAGCAAGTCAATTTGGATCAAAGTAGAGAGTCCCCACAGAGAGTATGCATGCTATATAATTGTTCATCTCCTTGTTCATACACTGATATAAAGCCAAAACACATGAAATGAGTACTTCCTATAATAAATCCCACTGGGGTAGCACTGGAAAATAAAAATGAAAAGAAAAGTTGAGTAATGAATAAGACATTTAGAATATTGCTGACTACATGAGATAATTTCCCTTGGGGGTTCCCCAGAAATGAAGACTATTTTGTGTCATTATAAATAAATGTGCCTATTTGCCAGTATACTCCTTGTTCTTGGGAACATGCTGTAGTGTATTTGTTTTCTGCATGCAAAATAAAATACTGGCCAACATAGAAAGTGATAACAAAGCAAAGGAGGAATGCTATTCTCTCTGAGTTTCATCTAAACTGAGGATATAGTTTTCTTACCATTTTCCCCATCAGACTTCCTTTCATGGTCAGTGTCAGTCAAGGACAATGCAGAGTTGGCCCTGCTGGACAGACAGGAACTATGCTCTGACTTCATGCCTCTTATCCACATTCTGAGAGCATGGTCAGGTGAGGCAGCACCTTCAGTTTCTGTGTCCACGTCGGAACCCATCTCCAGCTGGTAGCCATGCTGAGAAACACTATGCATGCCTGTCTGGTAGCCAGAGCACATGGTAGGAGGGATTTCACAGAATTCTATCTCTGAAAAGAAACAACATTCAGACAAAAAAATTAGAGATTATGTAAATATGAAAAAAATAAAATGTATATAAGTATGAAAAAAATCTTTCACTTTTCTGTCCTCATGTTTTTCTTTAAACATTGCTAGTAATTAGGAGTTTTTGCAAAGTTAGAATTCTAGCCTTTTCTTTATGGTAGCTAGGATTCTGTGCTTATTTTGTACTTCTGTTATTTAAAATTATGCTCCTGTTGATTCTTATAAGGTTCTGTGGGAAAAAGCATTCTCAAAATAGCTTATAGCTACAATTTTTTGGTTGCACAAAATATAATGAAATAATTGAATACAATAAGTATGAAGCATAGCAAGATGTCCTCTAAAGCAATTTCTTTTCTAGAACGAATACATGTGATCTATACAGCACACCTTCACTTAAAATAGGAAAATTATTTTTCTAGTGTGTCATGTATATTAAAAATAATCTAATAAAAATATAAAAACTGAAAAAATAATTACATTCCAATAATTATTCAAATATGTTCAACTCTAAAATTATGAGTAACTAATATTATTTATCACTGTCCTCAAATGAGATTAAGGCATACTTTTGGCCAACTGTTTTATTTTGTTTTAATGCTGGAAGATGGTTGTATTAAAGCTTAAAAGATAAATTCCAGAGTGGGCAAGCTACAACACCGAACAGTTGCCTGGAGGAGGAGAGTTGCCTGGAGAAGGGAGAAAAAGCCATGTACTTTGAGTTAAGCTTGCAAGGATAGCTGTAAAAGCAGGGAAGGGAGTTTAGAAAAACAGAAGAGAAACCCATAGTGTTAGCATAAGCAGAACAGAGATAGAAAGAAAGAAAAGAGGTAAGCCTTTTGGATAATTCTGAGAGGAGAGCAGACTTAGGAAGCTGGATGGCTGAAGTTTTGGACAAGATTCTGGGGTTGGGTGTGAGGAGGAAGCAAATATCTTAATGAAGGGATAATAATTTTTCTTTAACTGAACAAGGAAACAACAACAATAAAACTTGCAACATAAGTCTTGCACCATGACAGTACTTCATGGATTCGATCCCCCCCCTTTTTTTTTCCAAAATTTAAACAGCTAAAAGCTTAGTAACCATGTCATTTAATAGTTTACAAAATAAAATCCATGATGATGATGGCATTTACCATTAGTCTACATTAAAGAGCAAATAGTTCTCTGTTTGTTTGTTTTTGCTATAATACCCTAGGTTAACATAATTTCTTCTAGATGCCAGTGAAGCCCCAGCAATCTATTGCATGAATATCTAACATTTTGTCTTAAAGTCAATTTATATTCAATTATGGCAAAATACCAAATAGGGGGAAACATGCTTTAACAATGTCTAGTGAGTTAATGAAAAATGACCATATGCTAAGACATAACATTTGAACTGTCCATGTAATACTTAGATAAGGTAATCCTGGATTGTAGAACATCATATAGGATTTTCTCAGACTGACATAAGAGATAGGGTATGTCAATTAGCCCGGAAAAGGCTTAACTGACTGAATCTAATCAATACAACCCAAACTCAAACATGAATTCAATTTTTTTTTAGAAGCACACTTTATTCTAATGCTAGTTTGCCACTTTCCTGGTATAATAAAACACATTGGACTTTATATTTTCTTTATTTATAGTTTATTGATTTATTGATTTTACTACAATTTATTCACTTTGTATCCCAGATGTAGCACCATCCCTTATCCCCTCCCAATCCTGCCCTCCAACCCTCTTCTCCTCCCCTGTCCCTCCCCCAGTCTACTGATAGGGGAGGTCCTTCTCCCCTTCCAGCTGACCCTAGCCATCAGGTCTCATCAGGACTGTCTGCATTATATTGCACTCTGGCTTGGTAACACTGCTTCCCCATCAAGAGGAGGTGATCAAAGAGTCAGCCACTGAGTTCATGTCAGAAACAGTCCTTGTTCCCATTACTAGGGAACTCACATGGAGACTGAACTGCCATGGGCTACATCTGTGCAGGGATTCTAGGGTATCTCCATGCATGGGTCTTGGTTAGAGTATCAGTCTCACAAAAGACCCCTGGGCCCAGATTCCTTGGTTCTGCTATTCTCTTTGTGGAACTTCTCTCCCCTTCCCTCCCCTATCCTTCTTTCATAGGATTCCTTGCATTCTGCCAAAAGTATGGCTGAGTCTCAGGATCTGCTTCGATACCCTGCTGGGTAGAGTCTTTCAGAGGCTCTCTGTGTTGGTTCTTATCCTTTCCCTGTTTTCTCTCTCTTCCAATGTTTTTCCTGTTTGCTTTTCTGAATGAGGACTGATCATCTTACCCAGGGTCTTCCTTCTTCCTGAGCTTCTTTAGGTGTACAGATTTTACTATATTTATCCTATATTGTATGTCTAATATCCACTTATAAGAGAGTACCATGTGTGTCTTTCTCTTTCTGAGATACCTTACTCAGGTTGATGGTACTGGCATAGAAACAGAATAATGGATCCAAGGAATCAAAGACCCAGAAGTAAATCCACATACTCACAGATACTTGATTTTTGACAAAGAAACCAAAACCATACAATGGAAAAAAAAAAAAAAGCATCTTCAACAAATGGTGCTGGTCTAACTGGATGCCTACATGTAGAAAAATACAAATAGATCCATACTAATCACCTGGCACAAGTCTAAGTGGATCAAAGACCTCAAAATAAAACCAGACTAAACATGTTAGAAAAAAGGTGGGGAAGAGCCTTGAACTCATTGGCACAGAAGACAACTTCCTTAACAGACCATTGACAGCACAGGCTCAAAGATCAACAATAAATAAATGGGACCTCATTAAACTGAAAAACTTCTATAAAGCAAAGGACAACAGTCTGCAGAACAAAACGACAGCCTACAGACTGGGAAAGAATCTTCACCAACCCTACATCAGAGAAAGGGTTAATATCCAGAATGTATAAAGAACCCCTGCTAAGATGTAGCCTATGGCAGCTCAGTCTCCAAATGGTTACCATAGCAAGGGGAACAGGGTCTGTCTCTGACATGAACTCAGGGCTGGCTTTTTTATCACCTCCCCCTGAAGAGGGAACAGCCTTGCCAGACTACATAGGACAACAATGCAGACAGTGATAGGATGAGGACTGATAGGCTATGGTCAGATGGAAGGGGAGGAGGACCTCCCCTATGAGTGGACTTGGAGAAGGGCATGGGAGGAAATGAGGAAGGGAGGGTAGGATTGCAAGGGAATGAGGGAGGAGACTACAGCTCAAAATACAAAGTAAATAAACTGTAATTAATATTTAAAAAAGGAAAATAAAAGAACTCAAGAAGTTAAAAAGCAACACATCAAGTAATCCAATTAAAAACCTGGGTACAGATCTAAACAGAATTCTCAATAGAGGAATATCGAATGGAAGAGAAACAGTTAAAGAAAAGCTCAATGTCCTTCGTCATCAGGGAAATACAAATCAAAACCACCCTGAAATTTCACTTTAAACCTATCATAATGGCTAAGATAAAAATCTCAAGTGACAACACTTGCTGGAGAGGATGTGAAGAAAGAGGAACCTTCCTCCATTGCTGGTGCAAATGTAAACTTGTACAACCACTTTGGAAATCAATCCTAGTAAGGCTACTCCCCCCTCAGGGGGAGGTGTTCAAAGAGCAGGCCAATCAGATTATGTCAGAGGCAGTCCCTCTTCCCATTACTATGTAATCCACTTGGACACTGAACTGTCATGTGCTACATCTCTGCAGGGGTTCTAGGTTATCGCCATGCCTGGTACTTGGTTGGAGTATGAGTCTCTGGAAAGTTCCCTGTGTTCAAATTTTCTGGTTCTGTTGCTCTCCTTGTGTGGTTCCTGTCCTCTCCAGCTCTTACTATTTCCCACTTCTTACATAAGATTTCATGCACTCTGCCCAACAGTTGGCCAAAGTCTCAGCATCTGCTTTGATAGTCTGCAGGGCAGAGGTTTTTGGAGGTCCTCTGTGGCAGGTTCCTAGGTTGTTTCCTGTTTTCTTCTTCTTCTGATGTCCAACCTCCTTGCCTTTCAGGATGGGGATTGAGCATTTTAGTCAGGGTCCTCTCTCTTGCTTAGTTTCTTTAGATGTACAATTTTTAGTAGGTTTATCCTATGTTATATGTCTATATGAGTGAGTATATACCGTGTGTGTCTTTCTGCTTCTGGGACAGCTCACTCAGAAATGATAGTTTAACAATAGGTATGATTTCACTTATGAAAAACAAACTCTTATTAAATCATGCGTTTTGTGATAGGTTAAAAAAACAAAGTCCATTGTACTTAATATAACTCTTAGAAACTTTGGAATATTTTTGCTAATTTCACCATGATTCTTTATTGGATACTACAATGTTGGTGTTGCTACAATGACTTGTTCATAAACATATCAGCGTACATCTGTAAGAAAAGAATGCTAAGTAGTCTTTAAACACAATTCCTTTTCTTCCCCTGGAATACTAGTGCTTAATGGTATCTGTCTAAAAATCACTTGGAAGTACTGTTAAAACATAGGTTGCTATACCTAACCCTCACATCTAACCTAACCCCTGGTTTAATACAACTGTTATGCTGTTGGACTACACAGTTTGTATTTAAAAGAACTTTAAGGTAAGGCCTATAGTTTTGATAGGAGATGTAATTTGAAAACTTCTGCTCTAGAGATATCTCTGAATTCAATAGGCAAAGGAGAGCAGTGAAGTTACAACCTTAAACATGGCATTACCACAGATTTCAACATGCCTGCTTGCATGCTAGAGACAAGAAAGAAAATATTTACTATGAATGACTATAAAGTACTTATATTGATATTTTCATAGATGCAGGGAACTAATTAGTAAACTTACCTCCCAAAATTTTGGCTTAGTTTTAGTTGCACTCAGGTGATAGCACAAGAGATGTGATTTTGCAAAGATTTTTAATATAAGCATCTGAGTCATGGCATTTATTGAAAATGGATGAGCAAATAAAAATAAACAAATGACCATTTGCCAGTTTAGATTAATGAAACACTGGGATAAGGTTTTTTCAAGGAGGCACTGAAAGATGAAGGCAGACTCCATTTTTGTTAAAGAGATTTCTTTTCCAACTCAAAAGGAAATTTGAGCATTGATTTGTTCCCTTCAAAGTAAATGTCATTTAATACCAAGTATTGCACAATATAAACAATTTCTTTTCAATTAGAATTATATGTCATTTTGAAAACAAAGACTAAATCATAAATAGTCTAATTAAGCCAGTTAGACTTATGTATCATTCAACAACATATAGTCAGAAAGATCCAAGCAAGCTATGAGTTGTTCTTTTATGCAGTGTTAAAGGAGAGAAAGCTGAATGTGAAAGTTTAGAAAAAGAGATAAATCAATATTTTACTTATCACATAAGTTATATTCATCTAACAGCCTTACTTTACTTTCTTAAAGTCAATGCTATCATTACAAAATATTTTCTTAAATACACAAAAGTCTGCTTTCTGCTTAAAATCCCTTTAAGATGCATTATTTAACAAGCACATCAATGAACCCTTTACTGGTCGTTTACAGCCTTGCGCATATAACCTTGTGACCTAAAATGCTACATATTCCCTAGAGGAAATAAATTTCAATTTGGTTTATTATAGATCTGTTCTTACCAAAAATCTATCCACAAGAGAAATTAAATATACACTTTTAGAACACCTAAGGTTTAAGTGGCTAGACATGAGAAACTACATTCCAAGAATAAAATAGTATACATATGTTCAAGTAAGTGTATCTGCAGTCTCATTAATATATATCTGATTTTTAGTGTAAGAAAAATGTTTTATGGTATTTTAAGAGACTACATAGGAGATATTAGAAGAGAAAAAAGGAATTTTTAAAATGGATAATAGGTTTGAGGTTACATTTTATAATAAAGGATATGAAAGTGATCAATAAATGAATAAAAAGATGCTTAACACAATTATCAGGAGAATACAAAAAGTACAGTGTTACACAAACATATGGCTTCATATGAATTACAAACAAACAAACAGCAGAAATCTCTTACTGTGTTTGTCAGTGTTCAGTTACTGTGAAGAGACACCCTGACTAAGATACTCTTATGGAAGAAAGCTTTTCACTGTGGGATTTCTTTCAGTTTCAGATCTTCCATTATCATCATGGCAGGGAACATGGTGGCAGTCAGGTATGGTCTTGGAGAAAAGTAGCTAAGAGATACATCTTGATCCATAAGGAGAAAGATATATATATATATATATATATATATATATATATATATATATATATAGAGAGAGAGAGAGAGAGAGAGAGAGAGAGAGAGAGAAACTATGCCCACTGAAACAATTTCTCCAACAAGACCACACTTACTCAACTAGGCCATGCCTCCTAACCTTTAAAATTTTCTTGCAAACAGTTCTACTTTCTGGTGACTAAGTGTTCAAATATATGAACCTATGAGGGCCATTCATACTCAAATAACAGTACTTACCAAGTGTTAATAAAGGTAGAGAATAACTACAAGACTTACACACTGATGGCAAAAAATAAAATGTTAGGCCACATTGGAAAATAGTCTAGTGGTTTCCTAAAAGATTAGATTTGTACTTACCAGAAGAGCAGGTATGCTCCTGGACACTAGTCACAGAAAAATTAAAACTGTGTCTGCCCCCAAAATTTTGTATATATCTGTTTAATGGTGCTTCATTTATAATAGATAAGAAGTAGAATTGAGTTCTTTATATATTTTGGATATTAACCCTCTGTCCGATCTTTTGTTAAGATCTTTTCCCAGTCTGTAGGCTGGTTTTTTTGTTTATTTTGTTTTGATGACAGTGTTCTTTGCTTTACAGAAGCTTTTCAGTTTCATAAGGTCCCATTTATTAATTGTTTATCTTAGAGCCTGAACTATTGGTGTTCTGTTCATGAAATTGTCTCCTGTGCCAATGAGTTCAAGGTTCTTCCCCACTTTTTCTTCTACAGATTTAGTGTGCCTGGGACTATGTTGGGGTTTTAGATCCACTTTGTCTTTAGTTTAGCAGGGGGTAAAAACACGGATCTATTTACATTTTTCAAGAAATTAAACTCCAACAAACCAAATAATTTAATTTAAAAATGGAGTACAGAACTAAACAGAGAATTCTCAACAGAGGAATGGCAGGGAAACATTTTTTTAAACTTAAAAAAGGAAAAATATTAAGTGTTTTCCAGTTGTTTGTATTTCATCTTTTGACAACTTACTCTTTTTTATTTTTTTATTAATTACACTTTATTCACTTTGTATCCCCTCATAAGCCCCTCCCTCCTCCCCTCCCGATTGCACCCTCCCTCCCCCTTCTTCACGCTTGACCCTCCCCAAGTCCACTGATAGGGGAGGTCCTCCTCTCCTTCCTTCTGATCTTAGTCTATGAGATCTCATCAGGAGTGGCTGCATTGTCATCTTCTGTGGCCTGATAAGGCTGCTCCCGCCTCAGGGGGAGGTGATCAAAGAACAGGCCAATCAGATTATGTCAGAGGCAGGCCCTCTTCACAGGGAAACATTTAAAGAAAGGCTCAACATCCTTAGTCATCAGGGAAATTAAAATGACATGAGATTTCTTCAGAATGGCTAAGCTCAAAAACTCTAGTGAGAGTACTTGCTGGCAAGGATGTGGATAAAGGGAACACACTCCAACATTGTTGATCGGAGTGCAAACTTACACAACCACTTTGAAAATCTGGCACTTTCTGAGAATAAAGGGAATGGTTATACTTCAAGATATATCATTCCTAGGCACATACTGGAATGATTTGCCATCATACAACAAAGTCACTTACTCAGTTATGTTCATAGCAGCTTTATTCTTAATAGCCAGAGTCTGGAAACGACCTAGATATCCCTCAAACAAAGAATGGATACAGAAATTGTGGTATATCTACATAATGGAATACTACTCAGCTATTAAAAACAAGGAAATCATGAAACTTGCAGACACATGAATGGAACTAAAAAAGATCATCACGAGTGAGGTAATCAAGAACCAGAGAGACATGCATGGTGTATACTCACTTATAAGCAGATATTAGCCATATAATACAGGGTAACCATACTATAATTCACCGACCTAAAGAAGCTAAATAACGAGGTCCGTAGGGAGGATATTTAGTTTTCATTCAGAAGGGCAAGTAGAATAGACACATAAAGAATTTGAAGAAAAGGAACAGGATGGATGCCTACCATAGATGTCCTCTGAAAGACTCCACCTAACAGGAGATTGAAGTAGATGCTAAGATGCACAGCCAAACTTTGGGCAGAGCACAGTGTGTCTTAGGAAATAGTGGGGGAATAGAAGAACCAGGAGAGGACAGGAACTCCATAAGAAGACCAACAAAGCCAACAAATTTGGGCCCAGGGGAAACTTCAGATGCTGATACACCAAAAGAGGTCCATGCATGGAGAGGATCTACACCCCCTGCTCAGATGTAGCTGATAGACAGCTCAGTCACCATGTGGGTTTCCTACTAAGGAGAGGAGGTACTGTCTCTGACATGAACTCTGTTGCCTGCCCTTTGATCACTTTCCCCTGGTGATGTGACCTTGCCTGGCCACAAAGGAAGAGGATGCAGGCTGTCCTATTGACTTGGTAAGCTGGGGCCAGATGGAAGGGGACGGGGCTCCACCTTTCTGAGGAATAGCTGAGGGGGACTAAAAGAAAGAGGGAGGGAGGGAGGGTAAAACTGTGAGGAGACAAGGGAGGGGATACAATTGGGATGTAAAGTGAATAAATTATAAGAAATAAATTTAAATTAAAAAATAAGGTAGAAATGATGCCACTGTCTCTAAAGAGGTAACTGAATAAACCAACCGTAATGTATCTACATAGTAATATATTAGTTACTCCTAATAAAGGAAGGGATTTTGATGTACAACAACAGTATTAACATTCTGAATAATCACACCACATAAAAGAAAACAGAAAATACATCTACATCTTGTTTTTCCAATTACTAAGTGTCTAAAACTGTAAATGAATGTTCAATGATTTTTTTTCTCTTACTGTGATAAACACCATGACCCAAAACAACTTCAGGAGGAAAGGTTTTATCTCATATTATACTTCCAGGTCATATTCCATCATCCATGGAAGGCAGGGCAAGAATTCAAAATAGGACCTGGCAGTTCTGAGTACTATTGCCCTGTAATATAGATTCAAATCAGGGATGTTGATACTGTCTGAAGTTCTTTATTGTACAGAATTTTTTGACTATTCTGGGTCTTTTATTTTTCCATATGAAGTTAATGGTCTCTCTTTCCAGGTCTGTGAACAATTGTGTTGGAATTTTGATGGGAATTTCACTGAATCTGTAGATGGCTTTTGGAAGGATGGCCATTTTTACTATATTAATCCTATGGAACCACAAGCATGGGGGATCTTTCCATTTTTCAAAGTCTTCTTCAATTTCTTTCTTCAAAGACTTGAAGTTCTTAGGAACTGTGGGTGAGTATGCAGCTTGCTGGTTCACTTATTCTCAGGATTGTGATTAGATAGCTTCCTTACACATTTTAAGCTTATGTGCCTAGGGATGGTGGTTCCCACAGTGAGCTATGCCCTCCCACATCATTAAAAATCAGTATAATTCCCCATAGGCAGGGCCACAGACCAATATGATCTTGGTAATCTCTTGAGATTCCCTCTTCTCAAATGGCTCTTGGTTGTTTCAAACTGATAATTAAATATTAAACAGGACAGCTAACAATTTCATTAATACCAATGGGTACTTTGGGGTGTTTTATTGTACTTCCACTAATCTTCTATGTAGTTTTTTTTGATGGGATTATATATCAAAAGTCAAGACACTAAAGGAGTTTTAAGTCAATCCATCTTTACAGATAGAGCCAAGATCCTGCTCCTTTCCCGTCAGTTGAATAAATTACATGGGACATGAACAGAAATATTTTTTACTTATATCTAAACCAAGAGGCAGTCAAGGTTAATGGATGTATGATATTTTAGTAATCCTCTAAGGCTCAATATTTTCATAGGGATATTAAACAGAACTTAAATTTAGATAGAAAGTAGGCCGAAACTCGTTATTATTTAGCTTTTCACAGTTATATGAGAATCCAGTTAGTTGGGGGTCATTAGATTTGCTTGAAACATTCTGACACATTAGGTCACCCTAGGCTACTTGTATTAGTGAAAAGAAATAAATTATTTAAGTATTGAGGTGCTTCATAAAATGAGGTTCTATATGTTCTGTATGAAAGCAGATGTTGATTTCTAGGTAACAAGTCTAGATATGCCATTTATCAAAATCAGAACAGGCCAGTAAGATTACCTATATCACCATTTTTTTAGAAGTACTATTTCTAGGCTTTTGAAAGGCACAATAATTTATTATATTTAAAATTCTACCCATTGACATTCCAGGAATCTTCAAAGCAGCATGATCTAGAAAAATATTGAGAGGTCAAGGAGCATGATTCTTTTAGCTATGACTTGGAATTTTGGGGGACTTAACATGTAAAGAGTAGAGTCTATTTACAAAATAATGGATTGTGATTAAATTATATATTTTTAAATTTTTGTGTCATGACAACACTGATTAATTATATAGAAATGAAAGTTATTAATTACTTATATATCTTAAAATATAAGTCACTTGAGCGAATTCAGATTCTTTAATTGTAAACAAATGTCTAAAGGATAACTTGTTCTAAGCATCTGTAGTTATAATCTGAGACTCTTAGGACAAAATGTGAATGGTCAATAATCAAACAGAAAAAGTTTTGTGATGAATAGGCACATATAGAAGCTAAATAAGTTCTTCTGTTATCATTAGAAATCTCAGTTCATTAAGAGTATTGATGCAGCATGGGCAATTACTGAAAATTACACAATTATTAATAGATTTTAGTAATATTAATATTTAAAATATTAAATTAAAAAGCAACTGTGTAAATGCTTATTCAGTGAACATAAAATTAACAATTTATAATCATGCTTTCACAATCAAGTCTCTATTATAATGAATTCACACAACTGAAAAAATATTATTGACCACTTAATCCATTACTGGTTCTACAGAATGTGCAATGGTTTAGTATAGTCTCCAGTAAGAAATACAAAGACTGTAATTAGCAATCTTCAATACGAGACAAATAATCACCACTACTAGAAACCATTTTATGTTTCAGTTTTGGGGGCTTTTAAAAGAAAATGATAGCACATTTTCAAACAAATCATTTCGTGTGAGGGTGCTCTTACACAGCTACACAGCTTCCTTGAACAGCCACTCAGTTTCCACTCAAAAACAAAAACAAAACAAAACAAAAAAACAAGCAGCCTTCTAAAGGTTTTCCTAGTCTTAAAGGATTAGTCCAAATTTTTTTTATTTTTTAATTTTTTATTAATTACACTTTATTCATTTTGTATCCCCCCATAAGCCCCTCCCTCCGCCCCTCCCCATCCCACCCTCCCTCCCCTTTCTGCATGCATGCCACTCCCCAAGTCCACTGATAGGGGAGGTTCTCCTCTTCTTTCTGATCTTAGTCTATCAGTTCTCATCAAAAGTGGCTGCATTGTCCTCTACTGTGGCTGGTAAGGCTGCTCCCCCTTCAGGGGGAAGTGATCAACGAGCAGGCCAATCAGATTATGTCAGAGGCAGTCCCTCTTCCCATTACTATGTAACCCACTTGGACACTGAACTGCCATGGGCTACACCTGTGCAGGGGTTCCAGGTCATCTCCACGAATAGTCCTTGGTTGGAGTATGATTTTCTGGGAAGTTCCCTGTGTTCAAATTATCTTGTTCTGTTGCTCTCCTTGTGGAGTTCCTGTCCCCTCCAGCTCTTACTATTTCCCACTTCTTACATAAAATTCCATTCACTCTGCCCATCAGTTGGCCATCAGGCTCAGCATCTGCTTTGACAGTCTATACTGCAGAAGCTTTCAGAGGCCCTCTGTGGCAGGTTTCAAGGTTGTTTCCTGTTTTCTTCTGGCTTTCAGAGGCCCTCTGGATTAGTCCAATTTTTAATTTCCTTTTCTCTTTATGAAAAACCTTTATCAATTGTTTGCTGCTACACAAGGCAGTGAGGAGAGTGAGTTTGCAAAACTATGTCATGTCCTTTGCAAAGTTCCACAGAGATTATTTTTAAGGGCCCTAGTGATAGCAAAGTAATAAAGTCATGTCTTCCAAACCTGACCTTTAGTTTCACGCTGAGGGCTCATCAGCCTTTTCTGGGGTTATAAGAGTGAGAGGAGGAGTTCCCTGAATGTGTAGGATTGTAGGTTGTGGTTATCAGAGAACATAACTAAAACAACCAACTGTCCTGAAGCCTAATCTTCTCTTTGCATTTCCAAGTGCTCATTATGCCTTATTTTATTTCCAAGAGCTCTTTGTGTGTTTGTTACACTGAAAAGGATACTAGCAAATCCAAGCAGGGTTTAAGCCCAGATGTAAATATTTATTATTTGAAACAAAGTGCTATTACCTATCTGGCAACATCCCAGAATGTAGTTAAAAATGATTAGGCTGATGCCAAATAGAATATTCTCAGAAGTACAGTGAATTACTAAACTGTAAAATAAGAGCCTATATCAAAGAAGTCCAGGAAATAATTGCACAAAATCGAAAGGAAGATTGATGAAATAGGGATCTGGAGAAAATCTGAACAAACTGATCACACTTAGACATAGACCAAAGCAGTCATCATTGTAAAGAGAGGAACATATTTGATGTGGGACTTTTTCCTCAAGTAATTTTTGCCTTAGAGATCCTCTTTTTAGACTGTATTCATACAAGAGAACTTGCATAGCAGCTAATGTAACAGTTCCTGAGAGAGTGAAAAAGAGGAATGGTTGCTGTACAGCCTTTGTGACAAGAGCCTGGAAAAGAAATCAAGAACAATGATAGTGGGATGTCCTAGACTACAGCAGAAATTTGATCAATGAGAACATAAACAACATTTCAACATTTTGAACAAGACAGGGGCTTCCTGGTTTAAATGAGAAATTTTCAGGGCTACTGAACACTTCAAATATGTGTTGTTCAATGGCCCTAAAAATTTCTCATTTCTTACCTGTGTTGGTCCAATTTTCTGGCTATTCATAACACTTTGGGTCCTGCATACTTATTGTTCACTGTGATCTTCCATGTATAGTTGTGTATGTATTTCCATTATGCTCACTAACCATGTAAAGCTTTTTTCTCAGTGTGTTCTGTTTGTGTGTGTGTCTGAAAATTTAAACCACCTTAATCTACTGTACAATTCCATGTAGAGGAGTGACACTGTTAAAGATATTTGTAAGTGCTTCACATACATACTCATAAAGACAAACAATATGAATTCTGAAACATTCCACAGCTCTCTGATAGTATTTATTTTGTGATGAATGACTAAGATGTCAAGATAGGACCAGAGTCGATGCCCACAAAGAGCTACTGAATAAATTATATTCCATTCTATTGCGTGAGTGATTCTTACTAACACTTTTTCAAAGACACTATTTTTCTTTGCCTCTCTGGTGTTGAACATATAATACGAAGCACCTAAGATACTGCTCTTTGATCTCTAATCTGATGCACATACACAATCTGTCTCAAAATCCTCACAAAGTTTTCCCTAAGTTTTTTCCATCTCAGTAATTTTACTTTTCATGATAACACCTAGAACCTTACTATGTATTCTTATACTTTGCTGTTTAATTTTCTCATTATTTATACCATATATATTGTGTCTTGAATTTGACTGTTAGCTCCTATACAGTATAGTGTATTCTAAATTCTTGACATCTTTGAATATTAAAATCTGTATGCTGTTGTGTCATGCAGAAAGAGAAAGAAAGAGAGATAAATAGACAGACATAGAGATTGTACATGTTAGGAACTCATAGTACAATAAGAGCCCTGTGAATTAGGATTAGTTCAATAAATGCAAAATTGAGACTGAAAAGAGGTTACTTGCAAAAGTCCAGATGTCTAAACATAAAACATGTAGTTAAGGAAATAGAATATCTCTCAGCTCTTATAACTAGGATTCATAGACAAATCTACATATGTATATTTCCTTGCTTTATTTCATTTTTTTTGTAAACTGTAACACTGATAGGCAGAGTAAACACAGACTCAGAGTTTATCTTTCCAGTTTTTGCTCAAAGAATAAATGATTAATTTAAAATTTATCTTTGTATATCATGGCATTTTCTCTTAGTGTGAATATTTAGAACTACAGCCAGGCTTTATGGGCAAGGATTGAGTATTAATATTTCAAACATAAAAATAGTAACTATATAAGCTTATGGACATTTTAATTTGCTTACCTATAGCAATGATTTCACTATGAATATAAATAGCAAGACAAGTATATCAAGTCCTCCTCATGTGTATTCTTATTCTTATTCTTTTTTAAAATTTATTCACTTTGTGTCCCAGTTGTAGCTCTGTCCATCATTTCCTTCTGGTCCCACCATCCTTCCCTATTCCTCTCCTATCCATCTCTCCTAGTCCATTGATAGAGGAAGTCCTCCTCCCCTACTGTATGACCTTAACCTATCAGGTCCCACCAGGATTGTCTGGATCCTCTTCCTCTGTGGGCTGGCTAGCTTGCTCCACCAGGGAGAAGTGATCAAGGAGCAGGAAGAGTTCATGTCAGAGACTGTCTCTACTCCCCTTACTAGGAAACCTCATTGGAGACTGAGCTATCTATGGTCTACATGTAGGCAGGGAGTCTAGGTTCTTTCTATGCATGGTCTTTGCTTGATGCATCACTCTCTGCAGTCCCCCCGGGGCCCAGCATATTTTTGGCTTTGTTGAATTCCTTGTGAGGCAGGCTCCTGTCCACTCCAGATCTTTCTATATATTCCTTCTTCCATAAGATTCCCTGTGCTCTGTCCAAAGTTTGGCTGTGAGTTTCTGCATCTGCTTTGATCCTCTGCTGGGTGGAGTCTTTTAGAGGGCATCTGCTGTAGGTTCACTTCCTGTCCCTTCTCCTCTACTATTTCCTGTATTTATCTTGTTTTCCCTTCTCAATGAAAATTAACCATCTTCCCTAAGGTCCTCCTTTGTTGTTTAGCTTCTTTAGGTCTATAGAGTCATGTGTATTCTTAAATATATGTAATAAGCAGAAAAAGATAAATGTGAACTGTTGTGTGATCTATACAGAACTATATAAATTAATATAACTTCATTTCACATCTCAGAAAATTCTATTCAACAAATTATTCCATATCAAGAATTTAAAATAAATATAAAAGAATTTTTAAAAGGGTTAATATCATGAAGATATTCACAATTCATACGGTACGGTTTTGCTTAACAAGATGCTTATTAACTCAATCAGAAAAATTTTTGTTTTACTAAATTAGCTGACTATCCAAAAAGTGACACTGCAAATTTGGCAAGAAGGAAAGGACAGCAGTACTATCTATGGATTCAGGGGAATAAACAATTTTTAACAATACTAGAATAATGTAAAGTAATACTTCTAGATAATCTGGTGGAAATAGTCTTTCAAAGGAATAACACTTGTCATAATGAGTTATGAAATGACTTTTTAGGAAAATTCTTCAGAAATATACCCTAGAGTATAGGACTGAAAGGATTTACTGAAACTAGTTAAAAGTCCTTAACAACTTTTGGGCTTTTAAAAACAGAAACTCTTTTTTCTCTTTCATTAGTCTGTGTTGTGGGACATACAATACATGAATAACCATGACAGTGGGTATATAAAGCACTCTATTAAGTGGTTCTGATGTTACAACTCTAAAAGTGGATAAAAGTTGAGTAAAAACTATTTGGACACGCATCAGGAACATTTGAACTTCCTTCAATGTAAAATATTCAATTATTACTAAGATTTCAACTTTCTACCAGCAATAGTTAACGGAGAGTATGTTCTATGTTTGCTCCAGTAGTTGCTTAAATAACTTGGTAATAGTGTATATGGCCTAGTAAAACTGGTTACGTTTTAAAGAGACACTTTATCTATACGTCAAAGACTACTAAACCAATGGACATAAAAATTGGAATTACACATTCAACACAATTCCCCCAAAATTACCAACACAATTCTTTACATAACTTGAAAGAAAAATTCTCAAATACATATGGAATAACAAGAAATCCAGAATCACCAAAACAATCCTGTGCAATAAAATATCTACTGGAAATATCTCCATCCCTGATCTCAAATTCTGCTATAGAGCAACAGTAATAAAAACTGCAATGTACTGTCATAGAAACAGAATGTTGGATCAATAGAATCCAATAGAAGACACAGAAATAAACCAACACATGTATGGACAAAAGATTTTTGAAAAAAGATGCCAAAAACATACAATGGAAAAAAGATAGAATCTTCAACAAATGGTACTGGTCTACCTGGATGTCTACATGTAGAAAAATGAAAATAGATCTATTCTTATCACACTGCACAAAACTAAAATCCAAGTAGATTAAAGACCCCAATGAACAAACTTAAACCTGTTAGAAGAAAAAGTAAGGAAGAGCCTTGAACTCATTGGCACAGGAGACAACTTCCTGAACAGAACACCATCAGCACAGTCTCTAAGAGCAACAATCAATAAATGGGACCTCATGAAACTAAAAAGCTTCTGTAAAGCAAAGGACACTGTAGTCAGAACACAATGATGCCTACAGATTTGGAAAGGATCTTCACCAACCCTCTATCTGACAGAGGGTTAATATCCAGAATATATACAGAACTCAGAAGTTAAACAGCAACAAATCAAGTAATCCAATTAAAAAATGGGGTACAGAGCTAAACAGGGAATTCTCAATAGAGGAATATCGACTGGCAGAGAAACATTTAAAGAAATGCTCAACATTCTTAGTCATCAGGGAAATGCAAATCAAAACAACCTTGAGAATTCATTCTAAAATCGGTACACATAAGGAAGCTAATCAAGAAGGAGGACCCTGGGTAAGATGCTCAATCTTCATTCAGAAAGGCAAACAAGATGGACATTCGAAGCAGGAGAAAACAGGGCATAGGACAGTAGCCTATCAAAGAGGGCCTCTGAAAGACTCTGCTGAACAGGGTATCAATACATATGCTTAGACTCACAGCCAAACTTTGGGAAAAGTGCAAGGAATCTTATGAAAGAAGGGGGAGATAGAAAGACCTGGAGGGAACAGGAGCTCTACAAGGAGAGCAACAGAACCAAAATGTCTGGACACAGGGGTCTTTTCTGAGACTGATATTCCAAACAAGAACCATGCATGGCGATAACTTAGAACCCCTGCACAGAAGTAACACATGGCAGCTCAGTGTCTAAGAGGGTTCCCCAATATTAGGAACAGGGACCATATCTAACATGAACTCATCGGCAGGCTCTTTGATTACCTATACCTGAGGGGGGGGAGCAGCCTTTCCAGTCCACAGAGGAAGACAAAGAAGCCAGTCCTGGTGAGACCTGATAGACTAGGGTCAGATGGAAGGGGAGGAGGACCTTCCCTATCAGTAGACTGGGGGAGGGGCATAGGAGAAGAAGAAGGAGGGAGGGTGAGACTGGGAGGGGGTGAGGGAGGGTCCTACAGCTGGAATACAAAGTGAATAGACTGTAATTAATAGAAACAAAATAAAAATTTTTAAAAACTTGGAATTTCTCAGAAAATCTAATACCCTGAGAAGAAAAGCCAAAATGGAAACTTTTCTCTCTAGGGAAGAGCTTTACAAGTAGTGGATTAATGATATAAGAAAATACACCTTGACCTAGACTGTTTTAAATATACCAAGCCCTCATTATATACTTTAACCTCACTATTGGATACAGATAAATGACTTCAGTGAGTCATTGGATGACTTTGTCCCTATTTCCTATGATGCCACATTGACAAAATCTCATTTTCTGTCTTTTTCCTAATTAATTTGGCTGTTCTAATTGGCTTATAGGGGATAGGTAGGCAATCATAGCCTCTTGGTGAACAGATTATGACCCTCAGTTGGGTAGCAACAACTGTTTCCATTTTCGTCTTGTTACTATGCTTACTTTAGTAGGTTAAGGGCACTTTTTGTTTTAGACCAAGGTATACCTTCATATCTTATAGTTTACTTCTGAAATAATAGAATGTTCTACCTATCAGTATTTACTAGAAAAAAAATGAAATTACATACTAATATAATGATGCATAATTCAATGCTTGTTTCAGGCTTGTTTAGGAGAGGTGAAAGTTGGAAAGAACTCATTGGCCATCAAAAGGAGACCAAATTCAAACTATATAAATTCATATAGTTGAATAGTACTGATATATTAAAAGGGAAGAAAATTTCTTTATACATACAATAGCAAATAATGTTAGGTATTCATAAATATTAAATAATTATCCTGAGTTAAAGAAGCCAAACAAAGGCTGATGTGGTGCATGACTAGAATTAGCACACTATATATGTGCAAGCAACAGGATCTTAAGTGTGATGCCAACTTAAGTTACAAAACAAGACCATTAACTGTCATAGCTAACATTGTTTGGCAACCTGAAGTAATTTAGAATGACCCAAGATGTTCCAGGCACAAGAGAGGGATTATTAAGATTAGGATAGGATCTGAGCATGCCTGTGAGGTATTTACCTCTATCAGGTTAATGGAAATAAAAACCTTCCATAATGGAAGGTTACATCATTTTCCTGGCCTGTATCTTGTTCTGAATGAGGTGGAAGAAACCCACTAACGGAGAGCATCCATCTACCTCTACTTTTTTGATGTTGTTGTATTTGTTTGTTTTTCAACTTTCTTTGTTTCTTAAATTTAATTTTTATTCTTTATATTAATTACAGTTTATTCACTTTGTATATCCCTCCCTCATTCTCACTGAATCCCACCCTCCTTCCCTCATCTCTTCCCATGCCCCTCCCTAAGTCCACTGAGAGGGGAGTTCCTCTCCATATGACACTAGCCTATCAGGTCTCATCAGGATTGGCTGCACTATCCTCCTCTATAGCCTGATAATTTTGCTGCCCAACAGGGGGTAGTGATCAAAGAGCCAGCCACTGTGATCATGTAAGAGATAGTCCCTGTTCCCTTTACTAGAGAACTCACTTGGAGACTGAGCTCCCATGAGCTACATCTATGCAGGGGTTCGACCTTATCCCCATACGTGGTCCTTGGTTGGAGTATCAGCCTCAGAAAAGACCCCTGGGCCCAGATTTCTTGGTTATGTTGCTCTCCTTATGGAGGTCCTGTCCCCTTAGGGTCTTTGTCTAATATCCACTTATAAGTGAGTAGATACCATGTGTGTCTTTCTGCTTCTGGGATATACTCAGGATGACCTTTTGTAGATCCCACCATTTGCCTGCACATTTCATGATTTCCTTGTTTTTAAATGCTGAGAAATATTCCATTGTGTAAATGTACCACAATTTCTGTATCCATTCCTCAGTTAAGGGGCATATGGGTTGTTTCCAGGTTCTGGCTATTTTGAATAAAGTTGCTACGAACATGGTTGTACAAATGTCCTTGTTGTGTACTCGAGCATATTTTGGATATTTGTGTAGGACTGCTATTTTGAGGAAGCAATCTTCCTGATTGTCTGAGAAAGAACCAAATCTATTTTGAAAGTGGTTGTACAAGTTTACATTCCCACCAGCAATGGAGGAGGGTTTCCCATTCTCTACATCCTTTCCAGCATGTATTGTTACTTGAGTTTTTGATATTAGCCAATCTGATGAGTGTCAGGTGAAATCTCAGGGTCGTTTTGATTTTCATTTCCCCGATGACTAAGGACATTTACCATTTCTTTAAGTGTTTCTCTGCCATTTGTTATGGCTCTATAGAGAATTTTCTGGTTAACGCTATAGCCCATTTTTTAACTGGATTACTTGATTTGTTGGTTTTTAACTTCTTGAGTTTTTTTTTTCATTTTTTTAATTTTATTTTTTCTTATCAATTACATTTTATTAACTGTATCCCAGCCGTGTCCCGCTCCCTCAATCCCTCAAAATCCCACCCTCTCTCCCTCATCTCCACCATGCCCCTTTCCAAGTCCACTGATAGGGGGGGGACCTCCTCCCCATTCATCCGATCCTGTTTTATTAGGTATCTTCAGGACTGGCTGCAAAGCCCTCCTCTGTGGCCTAACAGGACTGATCCTCCCTTGGCGGGGTGGGAAGGTCAAAGAGCCAGTCATTGAGTTCCTGTTAGAAATAGTCCTTGTTCCCCTCACTATGGGAAACCAATTAGTTACTGAGCTACCACAGGCTACAGATGCTGTCTTTTCCATTGTATGGTTTGGGCTTCTTTGTCAAAAATAAGTATTCATAGGTGTGTGGGTTTATTTCTGGGTCTTCTATTCGGTTCCATTGATCCACTATTCTTTTTCTATGCCCATGCCATGCAGTTTTTATTACTATTGCTCTGTAGTACAGCTTAAGATGAGGGATGGAGATACCTCCAGATGATCTGTTGTACAGGATTGTTTTGACAATTCTGAGTTTTCTTGTTTTTTCATATGAATTTGAGAATTGTTTTTTCAGGATCTGTAAGAACTGTGTTGGTATTTTGAGGCAATTATATTGAATCTGTAGATTGCTTTTGGCAGGAAGGCCATTTTCACTATGTTAATCCTACCAATCCATGAGCATGGGAGTTCTTTCCATCTTCTGAAACCTTCTTCAATTTCTTTCTTCAGAAAGTTGAAATTTTTTTTTCAAACATGTCTTTCATTTGCTTGGTTAGAGTCACCTCAAGGTACTTTATGTTATTAGTGGCTATTGTGAAGGTTGTGGTTTTCCTAATTTCTTTCTCAGCCCTTTTGTCTTTTTTATAGAGGAAGGTTACTGATTTGTTTGAGTTAATTTTGTATCCAACCACTTTGCTGAAGGCATTTCTCAACTGCAGGAGTTCTCTGGTAGAATTTTTTTGGGTCACTGATGTATACTATCATACGATCTGTGAATAGTGATACCTCGACTTATTCCTTTCAGATTTGTATCCCCTTGATCTCCTTTAGTTGTCTTATTGCTCTACCTAGGACTTCAAGTACTATGTGGAATAGATATGAAGAGAGTGGGCAGCCTTGCCTTGTCCCTGAGTTCAGCGGGATTGATTTAAGTTTCTCTCAGTTTAGTTTGATATTGGCTATAGGCTTGCTGTATATTGCCTTTTCTATGTTTAGGTATGTGCCTTGTATCTCTGATCTCTCCAAGACTTTAAACATGAATAGGTGTTGGATTTTCTTAAATGCTCTTTTGGCATCTAAGAAGATGATCACATGGTTTTTCTCCTTCAGTTTTTTTTTTTTCATATGATGTATTACATTAATGGATTTCTGTATATTGGATCATCCCTGCTTGCCTGGGATGAAACCTAATTGGTTATGGTAAATGATATCTTTTATGTGTTCTTGGAGTCCGTGTGCAAGTATTTTATTGAGTATTTTTGAATCAATGTTGAAAAAAAAGACAGGTCTGAAATTCTCTTTTTTTTTTTTGGTTGGGTCTTTGTGTGGTTTAGGTATCATGGTGACTGTGGCTTCAGAGAACGAGTTTGGTAATGTTTCTTCTGTTTCTATTTTGTGGAATAGTTTGAAGAGAATTCTAGTTAGCACTTATTTAAACGTCTGGTAGAATTCTGTGCTGAAACCATCTGGCCATGGGCTTTTTTTGGAAGGGAGACTTTTGCTGACTGCTTCTATTTCCTTGGGGAAGATAGGACTATTCAATTTATTTACCTTATCATGATTTAATTTTGGTAGAAGGAATCTGTGAAGAATATTGTCCTTTTCATTTAGGTTTTCAAATCTATGGCATATAGTCTTTTGTAGTAGTTCTAATGATATTTTTTGGAATTCCCCAGTGTCTGTTTTTATGTCCCTCTTTTCGTTTCTGCTTTTGCTGATTTAGATAGTTTCTCTCTGCCTTTTACTTAGTTTAGCTAAGGGTTTGTCTATCTTGTTGATTTTCTCAAAGAACCAGCTCTTGGTCTCATTGATTCTTTATTTTGTTTTCTTTGTTTCTAAATCATTGGAGTGTGTGTCATGTAGATGCAATGAGTATAGTTTGTGTTCGTTGACTGCTCCCATTCATTGGGCCTGCCATAGAGTATGGCTGTTGTACAAAGTATCACACCATTGAAATAAACTGACTTTCCTCTCCCAGTAAGCATCAAGCACCAATAGTTCCTCAGCAATATATGGGAATCCATGCTAACCTCTCACATTATAGGTTTGGATTTTGTCTGTGTGCTATCTGTGCAGATATTCATGCTGCCACAATTTATGTGAGTTCATATCTTTTTTGTTGTGTCTAGGAAACTCTTTTCTCCTTGTTGTAATTCATTATGTCTGGCTTGTACAACTTTTTTTTCCATCTTCCATGAAGTTCCTTGAACTTTTGCTGGAGGAATGTGATAAGTATGTCACAATCTGTACTTAACACTCCAAATCTCTTTTTTTCTACATTTTGACTCATTTTGAGTCTCTGTATTATATACCCTCAGCTGTAAGAGGTTTCTTGATTCAGAGATGCACCCCAGTAGGTCACTAGGAGTAGTTTTAATGTTATGTCTATTTAGGAGAATAGCAGTAGCCGGATTCCCATAGGGCCAACAAAGTAGTAGTAGTTTTCCCTAAAGATAATGACCTGTCTAGTCATTATTCATAATGACTAAAGAATCCTATTACCCATAATAGGGTTCTTGCCCCTATTAAAAGTGTCAGGTATGGGCTATCTCATGTAATGGGCCTTAGATAAATCAAAAAGTGACCAGTTACTCTCATATCATTTATGCTGCAATTGCCCCAGTGAGTATATCTTCTCAAGATATAACTTATAGCTCACAGGGTATGGAATAAAATTTGGTGTGACTATCTAAGCCCACTATGATGGTTCCATAATGGTTTCAGGATTAGGTAATAGCCAAATTCACTAAGTTTCACATTTATATGTGTATAATTTATTATAGGCTAATTATACTTTAACAAAATTATTTGGAAAACACAAGGGGATTGTAAAAAATATTTTCTACTTACTTAAAAGTTATAGTAAAATACTGGGAGCTACACACAAAGTATCAAAATTTATAGGACAGGATAATCAATTTGGTTTCATAAAAACTGCCTTGAATGAGAGAAATGACAGATTTTTTATAAAGTGTCATTTGCTTTCACTTACTCCAGTGGAATCAGGACAGCTTAAATATTGTATGCTGAAATTTTAGATTAATGTTACAATGACTAACAAATTCAGTTTGATCCTATTTATGACAGATAGGATTTATAGACCCTCTGTGATAAAGTACCACATAGATTCAATATCAGTGACTCCATCCACTTTAACGTGCTAGGTGCTTTTGTTTTATTTTGTAGAGATTTCTCAAACAATCCCTGTTTTTCACTATGGTTATATGCAAAACTCTTTCAAAAAAAGAATAAAAGAGAGGTTAAAACAACCTTGAAAATATACCTTTCCACAATGAGGGGTTAGTGATGTTACTAACTTTTGTTTGAGACAAGGTCTCAGTGCGTACTTCTGGCTGTCCTGGAACTCACTATGTAGACCAGGCTGGCCTCAAACTCAGAGTTCTACCTACCTCTGCCTCCAAAGTGCAGGAATTAAAAGTGTGTAACACTATGCCAGGCTTAGTAATGTTTCCCTTTATTAGTAATTTCTGCAAGTTTTTAAATTATATACTTGTACATATATGTATTAAATGGCAGAAAACGTAAACATAAGTCTATAGAATAATTTAGTTATTGCACTACTTAATATTTAAAAAGGGGAAATAATACATAGACTATTGTCATAGCATTTAAACATTCGTAATCAAGGTTAATGTTTTAAGAGTATTGTAGATAAGAACAAAAATGTTTTTGATAGTCATTCTTTACATTATATGTTTGCTAATAAAATATGTATTTACAAAGAAAGGTCAAAATTAGCTGTGAAAATGAGAAAATAATTTACCTTGGCTACAAAAAATTCATGAGTAAATGAATAAACACAAAGTTTTACATCTAATCAAGTGGTGTAATATCTCTCAGTTAAGTACAGATTCTATAGTCCTTGACTATAGTAATTGAAAGTCAAGCTACAATAAAACACACAGTGTCACATATTAGGCTAAGAAGAAAATAAATACAAGTATGTATTCAGGATCTCCAAGCACCAGGCCTTGAAACATATGTTATTGCATTTAATCCTCACAGTATGCTCTCTGAGAAAAGTTATTATTATTATTCCTGTTTTCCAAAGAAAGTAACTGAGGCTCAAAAAGAAATGACATGAATTGCCTAAGGCTGCATGGATAATGCTAAATGACAAAGCTAACTCTGAACAATTTTAACATGGAGTACTAATCACCTCACAGAGCATATAGCTTTAAGGAGCCTATTCCAATTCACAGTGAAGTTCTTTTTTTTTTTTTTTTTTTTTTTTTTTTTTGTGCAGTGTGCATGTGTCTGAGGTGAGAAAGTCCTGCCTCTTGCTTCCCAGGTTTCATTCAGTTGGCTACTGTTTCCATCTGGATTTTCACAGCCAGTTGTCAAAATACTTTGAGGGATATGGCAGCCAGAAGACAATAGGCATTTGCTCCATCACTGAAAGCCTGAAAAGAAACCCTTAAATTCGATATATTTCAGCTCTTTGTTTTTGTTTGTTTGTTTGTGTTTTGAAAGTTTAAGGTATTTTTATACCTCCTCATGGAATATTATTCCACTTTGTACTAATTCTTACTGGTTCCCTTCACTATCATCATGTCACTTTGACTCAGTGAAAACAGCAGTGATATTTTAGAGCATATTTTCTGCTTCTAGACAACACAAACAACATCTGTGTCTGCAGGCGAACAAATAAAGAAAAATGTTGGCCTCTGCTGTGTTTTAGCTGCCTACCACAAAGCACCTAGGAGAGTTTTGGAATTATTGAAGAACATTAGCAACTATGTGAGGAATATTAGTCACTGGGAATTCTGTGCTGGGGAACAGGGATAACTTTAGCACAATATTGCCCAGCCATAGGAGATAACCAGATCAAAATTTGGGAGCAATTTTGTTTACAGGGTAGCGTTATAATCACAGACTAAATAGACGGGCCCTAAATTTGTGATCTGTTTCATGAGTTTAACAAGTATCCCAGCATTCAGAAAAAAATATTTGCCTGGAAAATATTCTTAACTTCTCAATTGTGTGCTAAGAAACATTTTTATTTACTCTAAATTTATCAAAAAGGTATAAAATTGGATAAAGCTATATCTCTCTTTAGCTCATATACTAACCTTCATGCTAACAAAACAGATCTTCTAAAACCTCTCATTGCTAGAAATCAAATACACACAGCAACAATAACATAATGCTTTGCAATGAGAAATATAGAGAAGGACTCCAAGATGGTGGTGTCCTGTGCAGGAGGTCTGAAACTCCAAAACTGGTGAGTAAATAGGCAGCTGAATACAGAGCATGGACTTTGAGGTTTCCCTGGATAGAGGGGACGACTTATGAGCTGGGACAGATTGGACCTAGGCTCCCAGTGGACATCTCTGGGATCTGAGGGAGGCAAACTATCAACTCCCTGTATTTCCTGCTACACTTTTTCTAGCTCCTGAGGCAGCAGCCATTGCAGCGGGGGGGGGGGGGAGTGCATAATCCCAGGTATGGGGTGCCACCTCATTCTAAAGGCCAAACAGGGAACCCAAATCTGAGAGTAGAAAACTGTGGGCTCCCTGAGTTTACCGTATACACCTGCTAGTGAGTTCATGGGCCCTCTGCACTTTCTATGCTAACGAGTGCTTCTGCAAGAGAGTGCATACAGAGCCTCAGATTGATAAGGTCTCTCTACTCTAGCAGCCAGACATCAGATTCCCACCCAAATTCCTTTCTGGATATAGGAATCTCTGGAATAGTGTTCTCAACATTGAAGCCCTTCTTCTGTGGGTCTCCCAGTGGAGTCAAGTGAAACAGTTCCTGGAACTAAGATGGCACAGCTCAGGCAGATCTGAGCTCAAGGAGAACAATACTGAGACAGGCGTGTGGGCCACTAAGCCATTCAGGACACATGCTTACATGCACTGTGCTTGCAAACTGTGTCTGTACCACAACCTGCCCTTTCTCTTCTCCTTCTCACTTTGTCCTTCCAGGCAAGCATACCTCCATGCACACTCTTGCATTTGCACACTTCTACCTGCGAATTTCTCCCTTAGCTGCATCTGAAACATCAACACCCACTGTCAAACCAGTGGACCTTTCTCATCTTCCTGCAGAATACTCCAGACTCCAGAGAAAGATGAACCCAGTCTGCAGTACAGGCTCCAGGAACAAACAGCAAAGGTTACTGGTCATCCCCTGGCTATATCAGGCCTAAGAACATATACAACAAAAATCAGGACATCATGGCTTCATCAGCAACCCCCCAAATCAAAGGATATTTTCTTTCATCAGAAACACAGGAACAGGATCTCAAATCTATTCTTATCCAGTTATGAGAGGCAACAAAGAAGAAACAAAAGAAGCTCTCAAAGAATTACAGGCAAATATAGCCAAACAAAGACAGGCATATGTAGAGGCGCAAGTAGTGGCATATAGAGAGGAAATGAACAACAACAACAACAAAAATAGAGGCCATCATGAAAAGACAGGAATCCATATTCAAACAGATGAAAGAAATGGTGTAAGATCTGAAAACGGAATTAGAATAAAAAAAGAAAACACAACAGAGAAAAGACTGGAGCTAGAAAACTTAGAGAAGAGATCAGGAGCCAAAAGGCAAGCATCACCAACAGAGTACAAGAGATAAAAGAGAGAATCTCAGGAGTTGAAGACATAATTACAGAAATTGATACACCTCTCAAAGAAAAAAATAAAATAAAATTGGAAAAGTCCTGAACACAAAATATCTAAGAAATCAAGAAGTCCATGAAAAGACAAAATCTAAGAATAATAAGAATAGATGAAAAAGAAGATTCTGGTCTCCAAGTCCAGAAAATATTTTCAAAAAAATCATAGATGTAAATTTTCCTAACTTAAAGAAAGAGTTGTCCTTAAACATAAAAGAGGCTTACAGAACATGAAATAGACTAGACCAGAAAAGAAACTCCTCTCATCAAATAATAGTTAAAACACCAAATCTACAGAAAAAAGAAAAAATATTAAAAGCAGCAAGGGAAAAATGCCAAGTAATATATAAAGGCAGACCTATTAGAATCACATCAGAAGTCATACCCACTCTAAAAGAACACAGATGCCAACTCAAGACTATTATACTCAGCAAACAAAGCCAGAAAATAGGTTGTAGTATCTATCCAAATATCAAATAAAGTATATTTTCAACTAACATTAATCAAAAAAGAAGAGGAGGGACACTTCATTCTCTTTAAAGGAAAAATAACAGGAGAACATCACAGTTCTGAATATCTATGCCCCAAATACAAGAGTACCTGCGTTTGAAATGAAACATTACTTGCCCAACCTTATGGGACACAATGAAAGCAGTGCTAAGAGAAAAGTTCATAGCAATTAGTACCTTCAGAAAGAAGTTTGAGACATCTCATACAAACAACTTAACATCACAACTAAAAGCTAAAAGAGAAAAAAAAACTAAAAGAGAAAAAAAAAAAGAAGCAGAAGCAACCAATAGAAATAGATGATTGGAAATAGTCAAATTCAAAGCTGAGTTTAATAAATTTTAAACAAAGAAAACAGTTCAAAAAATCAATGAAGTGAAGAACTGGTTCTTTGAGAAAAAAAAAAAAAGATGGACAAACCCTTAGCCAAACTAAAAGGCAGAGAGAAGCTATCCAAATCAGCAAAACCATAAATGAAAAGGGAAACATAATGACAGACACAGAAGAAATCCATACAATCATTAAGCCTTACTACAAAAGACTGTATGAATCTAAATGAAATGGGTAATTTTCTTGATAGATTCTTTTTACAAAAATTAAATAAATATCAGGTAAATAGATTAAATATTACTTTATCCCCCAAGGAAACAGAATCAGTAATCAAAAGACTCCCCTCCAAAAAAAGCCCATGGCCAGGTGGTTTCCGCCCAGAATTCTACCAGACCATAGAAGAAGAGAAAACTCCAATACTCTTGAAACTATTCTAAAAATACGAACAAAAGGGACATTACCAAATACATTTTATGAGACCACAGTCACCTTGATACTTAAACCACACAAAGACCCAACAAAAAAGAGAATATTCAACCTATCTCTCGTATGATCATTGATGCAAAAATATTCAAAAAATACTTGCAGATAAAATCCAAGAACACAAAATAGATATCATCCAACATGATCAACTAGGCTTCATAACACTCATTCAGGATTGTCTTAATGTACAGAAATCCATCAAAGTAATCTACCATATAAAGAAACTGAAATAGAAAAACCACATGATCATCTCCATAGATGCTGAAAAGGCATTTGAATAATTTCAACATCCATTCATGTTTAAAGTCTTGGGGAGATCAGGGATACAAGGCAAATAACTGAATATAGTAAAGACAATATACAGCAAGCCTATAGCCAACATCAAAAGAAACGGAGAGAAATCTAAATCAATCCCACTGAAATCAGGGACAAGGCAAGGATACCCACTCTCTTCATATCTCTTCCCCATAGTACTTGAAGTCCTAGCTAGAGCATTAAGACAACTAAAGGAGATCGAGTGAAAACAAATTGGAAAAAAAAGAAGTCAAAGTATCACTATTCACAGATGACATGATAGCATACATGAGTGACCCCAAAATTTCTATCAAAGAATTCCTACAGCTGATAAACACCTTCAGCAAAGTGGCTGGATACAAAATTAACTCAAAACAAAATCAGTAACGCTCCTGTAAACAAAAGACAAAAGGGCTGAGAAAGAAATTAGGGAAACCACAACCTTCACAATAGCCACTAATAACATAAAGTATCTTGGTGTTACTCTAACCAAACAAGACCTGTTTGAAAAAAAAAAAAAAAAAAAAAAAAAAAAACTTCAAGTCTCTGAAGAAAGAAATCAAATAAGATATCAGAAGTTAGAAAGATCTCCCAGGCTCATGGATCAGTAGAACTAACATAGGGAAAATGCAAGAGCAATCCTTAGGTTCAATGAATTCCCATCAAAATACCAACACAATTCTTATAGAACTTGAAAGAATAATTCTTAATTCCATATTGAAAAACAAGAACAAAAAACAGAATTGCTAAAACAATGCTGTACAATATCAGATCTTCTGGAGGTGTCTCCATCCCCGATGTCAAGCTGTCCTACAGAACAATAGTAATAAAAAACTGTATGGTACTGGCATAGAAACAGAATAGTGGATCAATGGAATCAAATAGAAAACCAACAAATAAATCCACACACCTACAGATACTTGATATTTTACAAAGAAGCCAAAACAGTACAATGGAAAAAGGATAGCATCTTGCACAAATGCTGCTTGTCTAACTGAATATCTACATGTAGAAAATGCAAATAGGCCCATATTTATCACCCTGCATAAACTAAAGTACAAGTGGATCAATGACCTCAACATAAAACCAGACACAGTAAACCTGTTAGAATAAAATGTGGGGACGAGCCTTGACCTCTTTGGCACAGGAGACAACTTCCTGCACAGAACACCAACAGCACAGGCGCTGAGATCAACTATTAAAAATGAGACTTCATGAAAGTGAAAAGCTTCTGTAAAGCAAAGGATACTGACATCGAAACAAAATGATAGCATACAGAATGGAAGAGGATAGTCAGCAACCCATTATTTGATAGAATTTATGAAGAACTTAAGAAGTTAAACACTAATACACCAAGTAATCAAATTAAAAATTAAGGTACATAACTAAACAGAGAATTCTCAACATAGAAATATAGAATGGCAGGGAAACACTTAAGGAAAATTTCAATGTCCTTAGTCATCAGGGAGATGCAAATCAAAACAAACCTGAGGGTGTAAGGTGAAATCTTAGGGTCATTTTGATTTGCATTTCCCTGATGGCTAATGAGGTTGAACATTTCTTTAAGTGTTTCTCTGCCATTCGATATTCCTCTGCAGAGAATTCTCTGTTTAGCTCTGTACCCCATTTTTTAATTGGATTACTTGATTGGGACGGGAGGAGGAAGAGAACCACAGGGGGGATACAAAGTGAATAAAGTGTAATTAATAAAGAAAAAAAACATCTGAGATTTCACCTTAAACTAACCATAATGGCTAAGATCAAAAACGCAAGTGACAACACATGCTGGAGAGGATGTGGAGAAAGGGAAACCCTTCTCCATTGCTTATGGGAACATAAACTTGTACAACCACTTTGGAAATCAATATGGAGCTTTCTCAGAAAATTAGGAATAGTGTTACCTCAAGATTCAGCTATTAACACACCTATGCATAGATCCAATATGTGCTCAAGTATACAAAAAGGACATTAGCTCAACTTTGTTCATAGCAGCTTTATTCATAATAGTAAAAATCCGGAAACAACCCAGGTGTCCCTCAACTGAAGAATGGATACAGAAATTGTGTTACATTTACAAATAGAATACTACTCAGCAATTAAAAACAAGAAAATCATGAAATTTGCAGGCAAGTATTGGGAACTAGGAAAAAAATCATCATGAATGAGGTAACTCAGAAGTGGATATTAGCCATATAATATAGGATAAACATATTAAAATCTAAACTCATAAAGAAGCTAAACAACATGAATACCCTTGGGAAGATGCTTAATCCTATTTCAGAAACAAATGAGATAGACATCAGAAGCAGGAGAAGACAGGGAACTGGACAGGAGTCTACCAAGACTCTACTGATCGAGGTATCTAAACAGAGGATGAGACTCATAGCCAAACTTTGGGCAGAGTGCAGGAAATTTTAGGAAAGAAGGGGCGATAGAAAGACAGGTGCTCTAAAAGGAAATCTACAGAGCCATAAAAACTGAGCCCTGGAATTTTTCAAATGTCTTTTTGACATCTAAGGAGATGATCATGTGGTTTTTCTCCTTCAGTTTGTTTATGGTGGATTACATTGATGGATTCCCCTATATTGCACCACTCTTACATGCCTGTGATGAAGCCTAGTTGGTCATGCTGAATGATATCTTTTATTTGTTCTTTGATTTGGTTTGTGCGTATTTTATTGAGTCCAGGTGCACTCACTTGTAGGCATATGCAGAAAAAAGAAAAGAGCAAGAAAGTGCAGGAAAGTGCATGGGGCCTGAGGTTATCTACTTTCAGATTTGGACCTACACCATAGCTGGTGGGGTCTACTTTTTGGCTGCTAGAGCAGAGAGACCCTGTACCTGGATCACTGCCACCAGGGGTCCACAATTCGCCACCAGAAGACATCTCTTGTAGGCATAGTTCTTATCTGTCCCATCTCACAGGTTATCCCCTCTAGCCTGAGGAAGCCTCAGAGTTGATGCTCTGGCTTCAGTTACCAGTTCACTCACCATTTCAGGAATTTCATACCATCTGTCCCTCAGATACAGTATGGACTGGTCTCTGCCATCTTGGAGCCGCCGACTCACCAATGGTGCCGTTTTTTAAAAACATAAAGTTAATATAATCATTCCTTCCAAAACGGATGTTCCTTTTGGTATTGACTTTCAGTGTATAGAACTACACCATACATGCATTGGCTGAGGCTAGCAATGTAAGTATCATTTTCATATTCAACACAACACTAAATCACACCTTTTTGTGTATTTTTTTCTTTTACCCTACTGTTACTTTGGGTAAATACTATGACTTCCAGATTAGTGTTTTTATGTGGTTATGATTCTGCAAATGAGTGAGTTTCTGTTTCTTAAGCTTTTCTTCGGCTCTTTCCCTGTTTATTTTGTCCTACTTTGATATGTTAGTATTTGTTTTATCTTTTATATTGTTATAGTTTAAAAACATTATTCCTTAGAAGCCTGTTGATTTTCTAATGAGAGGCAGAAAGGGGGTGGATTATGATGGGAGGAGAGTTGGTAAAGAACTGGAAGGAGTACAGAGAAGGGAAACCATAATCAGGATATATTTTCTGTGATGAAATTAAATAAAAATTCAATAAAATAAAAAAGGTCATTTCACTATTGTATTGCTGTAAATATTATAGTCCCAGAAAGTATCCTAATAGAGTGTTTATGACTTTTACATCTATCTGATTTCTAACTATGTGCTAACCACACAGTATAGGCATACTAAATATTTGTTGATTTTTAAGTGATTCCTCAAGCTGTTCCCTAATAGGCTGGGTCTGTATACACTGTCCGTTCTGTTAATAGAGGCTTTGAAAATATCAGAGATTATGTCTGCATAAAAATAAGCCTCTGGCATAGTTGGGATAACTGTCACAAGAGACTACACCTCCAAGAAGGGACCCCAGGCAAATTATTTGTGCTCTAGGAGGCTCTCATGCCACATTTTCCAACATCACAGTGTAGCTAAACCATATGCTAATTTGGCAAAGTGAGTCTCTCAGAGGTTTAGTTTTCCTTCTTTTTTCTACCTACTTAGTTTTTGAACATGGTGTTAGCATGTTAATTTCCAAAGCTTTATATCAGAATCATGACAGATTACAAATATGGTACAAATATGGTGTAAAACCATACATACTTTGTGTCTTAGACCAATTTTTGTTGGCATGACCTAATACACAGACTAGGTAGTTTTTTGAACAAAAGAAGTCTACTACACACGTTGTATTGGAGGCTGGGAAGTCTAAGGACATTGAATTAACTTCAGGGAAGTGTAGAAGGTTGAAGACCAAGTGACCACATGAAACAAAAAGGACTTGTTCACTTTTCCGTGGTAAGTTCATTAGTCCACTCATGAGGCCCTTGGGTCCTTATAAACTCTTAATGATCCTATCTTGTATTGTCATTGCAATATTAATTAAACTTCAGTGTTAAATGTTTTGTTTTGGGACGTAGGGCTTGAAACTAAAACATTGTGCATAGTAGACAAGTATTCTACCACAGATCCATATCTCTGTTTCTTAAGCTTTTCTTCGGCTCTTTCCCTGTTTATTTTGTCCTATTTTGATGTTAGTATTTGTTTTATCTTTTATATAGAGTTTTAGATAGAGTTTTATTAGGCATCTCAGAATGGTCTTGCATTCACTACATAGCCTAGGCAGACTTCAATTTTCCTTCCTTCTACTTTAACCCCCCGAAAACACCTTTTTATAGAGATAAGTTATTATGTATATCATTTCAATGTAGGTTTTAGTCTACAGGACTCTGAGAGCAAACTCAGCATTTTAGAGTAATAATTCTTTCCTGTGAAAGCTCTTATTTTCAATGTTAAATGGTTTCTTCTATTACGAGTGGGCAAACTCAACCCAAAGTTTTCGTTAAAAATGTATTTCTTTTTTAAGGTAAATAATTTAATTTTGTGGTCTCAGCCTCTGCTCTCTATGAAATCATATTCCCTTTCTGTGTTCTTTTATTCACTTAAGTTTACTCTGAAGCTAATTCACAAACTCAAATTTATAGACCTGCTCTATTCTTGTCTTTCTTTTTTTCTCCCACCTTCTCTCTGTGTGTCTCTGTCTCTGTCTCTGTCTCTGTCTCTCTCTCTCTCTCTCTCACACACACACACACACACACATTACCCAAAGTATGCTAGGTAGTTACCAATATTCTTTATTAGTTTTTGCTGGTCTCCCCCATTATGTAACAGGTTTGTGAATCCATGTAGCTTATTTTGTATTTTACTTCAGGACCACTGTCAAGGAGATGTACAATGTTGGGGCTCAGTAAATGTTATTGTAATACTCAAACACACTGAAAAACACACCTGAAAAAATTATTTTTTTAACTTCTCTCAAATAGTTACAATATGCCAAAGTGATCCTCAAAGAGGAATTGGTGAGAATGAGCAACAGAGCTTATTAAAAATGATCTAGGCCTGCAATACAATTTCCTCTAGACTGGATTTTTCCTTAGGCTTATGACATGAGGTGATTCTCTCAGCTGCTTTAATCACATAGATATTAAACAACATGGGGCACCAAACAGACTTTTAGAGTTATGAGAAATGCTTGTTATGAATCGAAACAAAAGAGGATCAACGCCAAGCCTGTGGTGACTGGCAGTCCCAGAAGCAATGCCTTAATTGAGGGTGGACCGCAAGACTTACTAGAAAATATGAAAATGGAGAGAGCCAAAGTTGCCCCAGAATAAAGCTCCAAAACTCCATCCAAATCAATGATTGCTGCAGATTTTCACAGGGGAATTCAACAGGAAAATATTGTTTGTAAATAAAACCTGCTGAAGATATTGTTTCCCCTTAAAAAAAAATCTTCTCAAAACATGAAATCAAAGGAGGAGGAGGAGGAAGAAGAAGAGTAGGAGGAGGAAGAGAAAGAGAAAACAGCAACATAACACCGGTAACATTTATTTCTACAGAATCTGCAGTTCAAACAGGGAGGATTGTCAGCCAAATCCTTTTTTATGAAAGTAATGGTGGCCAGGAAAGAAGATGATGGGTAGTAAGAATTCACCACCTGGAAAATGGAGTTACCTGGGGAGTGACAGCTGCCACAGGAAAAGTAGAACAAACAAACCTGCTGTCAGGCACACCTGTTCTTTGCAGGGAGAGGAGCCGCAAAGCTGAAACAGCAGAAAATACCCAAGAGCAGGGTAGAGTGTCTTTTGTTCCTGACCTCTCTTCAGTTATTTTCTGTGTATGAAAGACTTCACAATAGCCATGTAAGTTTCGACTTGAGATGGACGAATTTCATAGTCTCTCAAATCAGTTTTCTGGCAGATAAAACAAAATTCCTCAAAGGCTTGAAAAGAATGAAGGCAAATATTTTCTAAGGTCTAGCTCAAATTAAGTTGATAAACTATCATGTGCTATCTTAAAATATTAAAGTTCTTGGATCTCAAGTGTTGTGAAACTTTCTGGGTCTGGTATGGTAGATAAAGGTTTGGGGCAATCAGGCATGATTGTCAGAAGGTCCTTTTCACAGGAATTATTTTACTATAGATGGTCGCACATGACTCTGCCTTAATTTTCTGTTCTACACCTTTGCTCTCTGTTCATTAATGCTTTCAAAAGTCAAAATCTGGGCTTCCACAGTAACCCAGAGAAAACTGAAATCCTATGAAAATAAATCAGACCAAAAGGACAATATAGGCCTGTAACAGATTAGGTATACTAGCTTTGTAAATGCTCACAGTGCCCTACAGGAAAGCCTGCCACCAGCAGATAAGCGAAACTAGAGTTCAATATCAGTGGCAATATTTTGTCCTGCCATATAAAAAAAATGATATAGTAAAGGATGGAACTAATTGAAGCTGTGGCAGTAGTGATATTTTAAACGTAACTTGTTTACTGGCTAAAAACTGTGGACTTTACAAGTCCAATCATTTTGAGCACAGACAACATATGAAGTTTTAGGTATTGTAAGGAAGTCAAGAGGCCTTTATCTCAGTACAATTAAAAGACTTTTCAGTCATTTTTTTAAAATGAACTTACCATTTCATTAGAAGACACGTTTTACAACCAGTGCTTAAGCAAGTAAATAGTCAACTGTAGGACTGTGAATGTCAGACAATGAAAACAGTAGCAGCTCACAAAAGGCAGTGAATAAGATAAATGGTCAAAGCTGTGAAGAAAGAATTGATCAAAGGGGAAAGACCTGAAATAGGCCTTAGAGGAAGACAAGGCTTGTAAATGCTAGGATGAACTACAGAAAGAAGTAATTGTAACTAAGACTTAAGGGAAATATAGGAGATCAAACATGACCCCTAGCCTGAGTCACCTTACTGTGTCTACTCCTGAGTTTAAGAATCAGTATAGCTGTTGTTATTATTATGGAAAGTAAAGTCCTTAGGGATTAGAGAGAAGTAAATCATCACAATTCACAGGGAGATTTCCTAAGCACACCTATAGTACATATAGAAAAATTAGTTTTAAACTTTTTACTTTAATTAAATTTCAGGCATCTCTGCATCTTTAGTCTTAAGATCACAGTCAGTAACTACATTTTTTAAAAATCCCAAGATGACTCTGAGTGAATTCTGTAATAAAGTCACTACGCACGGAAAATTTATATCTAAACCAATTCAAACAAATTGTAAATTCTTTTAAAAAATAATCCCAGGAGTACTCTTAAAACCAAATCCCACAACTGTATAGTTCCAAATCCTGATTATTCTGTTAGTTAAAGTAGAAAAACTAACTTGTAGTTTCATGTTGCCCTGAATCAGCCTTTTTTTTGTTTTGTTTTACTTTCCAGCTACTACACCCTCATGAAGGTGTTAGGGAGATGTGTAAAGGCCAGCAGTTTAGCCTAAATAAAAGAAAAAGCAAACAGAACACAATCAGAGAAGCCCTTTTTTTAACAACTCAATATGGTGAACATCTGGTTTATCAGCATGAATTAGAACACCACGTTGGAACTGAAGAGATGGCTCAGTGATTATAGGAAATTACTGGTTGTTGTTGAGAACCTAAGTTCTGTTTTTAGCACCTACATGGTGACTCACAACTTCCTGTAACTTCAGTTCCAGGCCACCTTCTTCTGGCCTCTTATGTCACCTGCACATCTGTGCACATACATACATACTTACGTGAATACATACACAGAGAGAAAGAGTTACACACACATACATCAGAAGTTAAATCATAAAGAAAGAATATTTATAGGTTTTAAAAAGAAACTAAATATAAAGATGCATTGAGACTGTGCAGAACAATGAATGATTTGAAAATTAAAAGTCAATATTTCAGTATTTCAAAAGGTATATTTAAAAAAAAGATTAGGCATCATCTATTTTTAATATGAAAAGGCTGTTTAGAATCTTCATTAAGGTACTAAAAGCCCAGAATTTGGTAAAATTTGACAGTCTTTCTTATAAATATACTATTCTTAAAAAGGTGAACAAAAGAAATTAATTTTGGGGAGGGGCCAAGATGGCGGCACCGGGGCAACACCATGTCTGAGAAGCAGGACAACACACTCCGTGCAGCGACCAGGAGACTGAACTCTGGGCCCTAAAACAACAGCGATCAATCATGTTTCTCAGGTGAGGGGAGGCTCCCACGGCCTGGGAAGCATTCGGGTCCACTCTCGGCTGCCCAGCCAGAACCCAGAAGAGAACCCGGCAACGCGGGCTTTGGGTCTCCAGGATGGTGCCACAAGCCTGCTTGTCACGATCAATTTCCCAGGCTGATTGGTGGGCACAAGGGGGCCTAAGGCTGAGAGTCCCAGTCGCAAAAAAACCCGACAGGGAAGGAAAGTTGCCAGACTGCTCAGGGGTCACCTAGTCTTTCCATGGAAGGTCTCTCCGACCATGGGTACCTGCCTCAATCACAATAGAGCTCCCTCACCGCGCACTGATTGCAGCTGCGCGCCCAGCTCAAAATCCCTACTCCCTCTTCGGAGTAGGCAGGAGGCGTCCAGCAGAATCTGCCACAGACCACATTGTCTGTACCCCAACCCGAGATCAGGGCTGAGAAAACCCAATTCTTTCGTGCACTCCCCCAAACGCCACCATCACCCTGCCGCAGCAGAGCAGAAGGATAAAGAGGCACGCAGGGGCTTCACAGTGCTGGAACTCCAGTACTGCCGGCCACTCCTAGCAAACAAACTACAGCTCAGGATCTGGGACTGTGGTCATTCAACACATCCTGAGATTATCCTGGGTCCAGCACAATAAGGTCTAGCAGCAAGTTCTATCACCGGCGCCACCCCCCGCCCCCCCGGCAGAGAAACGCCTGCTCAGGGCTCAGGATCCGACTGAGAAGCCCCAACCCCTGCTGGCACTCCCCTGAGAGCACCTCCATAAGCTTGCCCTAGCAGAGGAGAAGGTCAGAGGGGAAGGACAGAGAGGCAGCCTGCCAAGGACACAGGACCCTCTCTCCAGCTCACCCAGCGGCCCCTAGCAGAGAAACCCAAGCTCTGGATCTGAGGACACTCAACCCTACCTGGTACTGTCTTGGGATCAGCAAACATAGATTCTACCGCTAGGCTGCTTCTGGCAGAGAGATCTGGGCCCGGGATCTGGGATTGAGTACACTCACCCTAACTCTTTCGCGCGTCATCCAGGGACCAGTCAACATAACCCCTCCTGGCAGAGGGAAAGGACAAAGAGGCAGCAAACAGGAAAGGTGGACACCGAGTCCTGTGGCCACAGTGTCACAGAGCTGACTATTAGCCTACCCGTGCACCTCCGCAGCAGGACCAAAACAGAGAGTAGTGAGCAAGGGGAACACCTGTGCATTCCAACTGGTCCTGCAAGAGAGTGAGTGAGCCTTCTAGGGAGAGATTGTCCCAGACCCAGGGCCTCTCCACAGAAGCAATCAGCCGAGATCCCTGCCACCCACACTCCTAGTGTGGGCATCAGAGGGATTCTTGGGATAACGACCCCAACATTGAAGCCTCTGCCTTGCGGGTCAACCAGGGTAATCCAGGCAAACAATCCCTGGATCTCAGTCAGAACTGCGTAATAGTGGCTAGCAGGCCACTGCAATAGTCAGAGAATCTGCGCATGCACACTGCGCCTGCTAAAAGCTCACGCGAATAGCACTAGCGTCACATTCTTTACTTAGGCAAAACTGAAAACCCAGTGCACACTCCCAAAGCAGTGAACCTCTCTCATCTTCTGAAAAAACAGTCCAGAAAACAGAAAGAGAGGATCATAGTCCAAACTACAATCTCGAGGAACAACCAGTGAGGATTATAAAAAACCAGATGGCTAGAGGCAGACATAAGAACACTCCCAACAAAAATCAGGACATAATGACCTCACCAGCAACCCAACAAAAAAAATGGACACTTCAATTCACTAGATATACAAGAAAGCGACCTCAAAACTATGTTTCTCCAGCTATTAGAGGCCCATAGAGATGAAATGAAAAAAGCCCTCAGAGAAATAACCAAAGAAATCGAGACTAACCAAGAGGAAACAAATCGTGCTCTCAGAGAAATGACCACGAAAATTGAGGAAAACAGAAAAGAAATGCACAAAGCTCTCAAAGAAATGTCCACACAAATGAAGGCAAATAAAGAAGAAATAAACAAAGCTCTCATAGAAATACAGGCAATAATACCCAAAGAAGTAGAGGCACAATTAGTGATACATAGAGAGGAAACGGACAAAAAAATAGAAGGTATCATTGAAAAGCAGGAGTCCACATTCAAACAGATGAAGGAAATGGTGCAAGACATGAAAACAGAATTAGAATCAATAAAGAAAACACAAATAGAGAAAAACCAGGAGGTGGAGAACATAGAGAAAAGATCAGGCAATACAAAGGTAAGAATCACCAACAGAATGCAAGAAATGGAAGAAAGAATCTCAGGAACCGAAGATACACTTGCAGAAATTGACACGTCTCTCAAAGAAAAAATAAAATCAGAAAAGTTCCAAACACAAAACATCCAAGAAATCAAGGACACCATGAAAAGACACAACCTAAGAATAATAGGAGTAGAAGAAAAAGAAGACATCAGGCTCAAAGGTCCGGAAAATATTTTCAAGAAAATTATAGAAGAAAACTTTCCCAACTTAAAAAGGAGATGGCCATAAACATACAAGAGGCCAACAGAACACCAAGTAGACTAGACCGGAAAAGAAATTCTTCACGTCACATCATAGTCAAAACACTGAACCTACAAAACAAAGAAAAAATTCTAAAAGCAGCAAGGGAAAAAGGCCAAGTGACATATGAAGGTAGACCTATCAGAATCACACCAGATTTCTCAACAGAAATTATGAAAGACAGAAGGGCCTGGACAGAAATCACACAGTCCTTAAGGGACCACAGATTCCAACCCAGACTACTATACCCAGCAAAACTTTCAATCAACATAGACGGAGAATTCAAGATATTCCAAGACAAAACCAAATTTAAACAATATCTATATAGTAACCCAGCTCTACAGAAGTTACTAGAAGGGAAACTCCTAACCAAAGAAGAAAACTACATCCAAGGAAACAGAGGAAATAGATAACTACACAACAAAAAAAAAAAAAACAAAAAAAAAACAAAAGAAGATAAGCAATGAAACTCAGTGACCATGTATGAATGTAACCTAGAACCTCTGCTTAGATGTAGCCTGTGGTAGCTCAGTAACCAATTGGTTTCCCATAGTGAGGGGAACAAGGACTATTTCTAACAGGAACTCAATGAGTGGCTGTTTGGCCTCCCCACCCCCCAAGGGAGGAGCAGTCTTGTTAGGCCACAGAGGAGATCTTTGCAGCCAGTCCTGAAGATACCTGATAAAACAGGATGAGATGAATGGGGAGGAGGTCCCCCCTATCAGTGGACTTGGCAAGGGGCACGGTGGAGAGGAGGGAGGGAGGGAGGGACTGGGAGGGAATGAGGGATCGGGACACGGCTGGGGTACAGAGTTAATAAAATGTAACTGATAAGAAAAAAAAATAAAATACAAAAAAAAAAAGAAAGAAACTCAGTGACACCACCAACACCACATCTAAAGTAAGTAACAATTGTTGGTCACTAGTTTCTATTAACATCAACGGACTCAACTCCCCAATTAAAAGATACAGACTAACAGAATGGTTGCGGAAACAGGATCCAACATTCTGTTGCATCCAAGAAACACACCTATGCAACAAAGATAAACACTACCTTAGAGTAAAGGGCTGGAAAAATGTCGTTCAAGCAAATGGTTCCAGAAAACAAGCAGGAATAGCCATCCTAATACCTAATAAAATAGACATTCAACCCAAGTTAATCAAAAAAGATAAGGACGGCCCCTATATTCTCATCAAAGGAAAAATCCACCAAGAGGACATCACAATTTTGAATATCTATGCCCCAAATACAAGAGCACCTACATTCGTAAATGAAACAATATTAAACCTTAAATCACACATCGATCCTAAAACCCTAATAGTGGGAGACTTCAACACTCCACTCTCACCAAGGGACAGATCAACTAGACAGAAAACAAATAGGGAAATAAAAACACTTACTGAGACCCTAAATCAAATGGACTTAATAGACGTCTACAGATCTTTTCATCCAAACTCAAAAGAGTATACCTTCTTTTCAGCACCGCATGGAACCTTCTCCAAAATAGACCATATAGTTGGTCATAAAGAAAGCCTCAACAGATACAAAAAGATTGAAATAATCCCTTGTATTCTATCTGACCACCATGGACTTAAGCTGGACCTCAACAACAACAGAAATAACAAACAGCCTACACGCACATGGAAACTGAACAACCTGTTACTCAACGACAGCTGTGTTAAGGAAGAAATAAAGAAAGAAATTAAAGACTTCCTAGAATTCAATGAGAATGAAGGCACAACATACCCAAATTTATGGGACACATTGAAAGCAGTGCTCAGGGGAAAATTTATAGCACTAAGTGCCTGCAAGAAGAAATTCGTAACATCACATACAAACAACTTAATGGCCCAACTGAAAACCCTAGGAAAAAAAGAAGCAGATACACCCAAGAGGAGCAGAAGGCTGGAAATAATCAAACTCAGGGCTGAAATCAATCAATTAGAAACAAATAAAACTATTCAAAGAATCAATGAAACAAAAAGCTGGTTCTTTGAGAAAATCAACAAGATAGACAAACCCTTAGCCAAACTAACTAAAAAGCAGAGAGAATCTATCCAAATCAACAAAATCAGAGATGAAAAGGATGACATAACTACAGACACAGAGGAAATTCAAACAATCATTAGGTCATGCTACAAAAGCCTATATGCCACAAAATTTGAAAACCTAAATGAAATGGACAATTTTCTTGATAGATTCCATCTTCCAACGTTAAGTCAAGATCAGGTAGAAAAACTGAACAGCCCTCTATCCCCCAAGGAAATTGAAGCAGTCATTCACAGTCTCCCCTTCAAAAAAAGCCCTGGGCCAGATGGTTTCAGCGCGGAATTCTACCAGACCTTCAAAGAAGTGCTCACACCAATTCTCCTCAAAATGTTCCACAAAATAGAAACAGAAGGTACATTACCAAACTCATTCTATGAAGCAACAGTCACCCTGATACCTAAACCACACAAAGACCCAACAAAAAAAGAGAACTTCAGACCTATCTCTCTTATGAACATTGATGCAAAAATACTCAATAAAACACTTGCAAACCGAATCCAAGAACACATCAAAGATATCATCCACCACGACCAAGTAGGCTTCATCCCAGGCATGCAAGGGTGGTTCAACATACGGAAATCCATCAATGTAATCCACCACATAAACAAACTGAAGGAGAAAAACCACATGATCATCTCCTTAGATGCTGAAAAAGCATTTGACAAAGTCCAACACCCATTCATGTTTAAAGTCTTGGAGAGATCAGGAATACAAGGTACATATCTAAACATAGTAAAGGCAATATACATCAAGCCTATAGCCAACATCAAACTCAATGGAGAGAAACTTAAATCAATCCCACTGAAATCAGGGACAAGACAAGGCTGCCCACTCTCTCCCTACCTCTTCAACATAGTACTTGAAATCCTAGCCAGAGCAATAAGACAACTAAAGGAAATCAAGGGGATACAAATCAGAAAGAGGTCAAAGTGTCACTATTCGCAGATGATATGATAGTATATATGAGCGACCCCAAGAATTCAACCAGAGAACTCCTCCAGTTGATAAACACCTTCAGCAAAGTGGCAGGATACAAAATCAACTCAAAAAAATCAGAAGCCCTCCTGTATACCAAAGACAAAATGGCCAAGAACGAAATTAGGGAAACAACACCCTTCACAATAGCCAGTAATAACATAAAGTACCTTGGGGTGACACTAACCAAGCAAGTGAAAGACCTGTTTGAGAAAAACTTCAAGTCTCTGAAGAAAGAAATTGAAGAACATCTCAGAAGATGGAAAGATCTCCCGTGCTCATGGATTGGTAGGATTAACATTGTGAAAATGGTCATCCTGCCAAAAGCAATCTACAGATTCAATGCAATTCCCATCAAAATACCAACTCAATTCTTTACAGACCTTGAAAAAAGATTCTCAGCTTCATATGGAGAAACAAAAAACCCAGAATCTCCAAAACAATCCTGTACAACAACAGATCATCTGGAGGTATCTCCATCATTGATCTCAAGTTGTACTACAGAGCAATAGTAATAAAAACTGCATGGTATTGGCATAAAAACAGAAAGGAGGATCAATGGAACCGCACAGAAGACCCAGAAATAAACCCACACACCTATGAATACTCGATTTTTGACAAAGAAGCCAAAACCATTCAATGGAAAAAAGACAGCATCTTCAACAAATCGTGCTGGTCCAACTGGATGTCCACATGCAGAAGAATTAAAATAGATCTATATTTATCACCCTGCACAAAACTAAAGTCCAAGTGGATCAAAGACCTCAACATAAAACCAGATACTCTAAATCTGTTAGAAGAAAAATTGGGGAACAGCCTAGAACTCATTGGCACAAGAGACAACTTCCTGAACAGAACACCAACAGCACAGGCTCTAAGAGCAACAATCAATAAATGGGACCTCATGAAACTGAAAAGCGTCTGTAAAGCAAAGGACACTGTCATCAAAACAAAACGACTGACTACAGATTGGGAAAGAATCTTCACTAACACTTTATCTGACAGAGGACTAATATGGAGTGTATACAAAGAACTAAAGAAGCTGAAAAGCAGCAAACCAAGTAATCCAATTTAAAAATGGGGAACAATGCTAAACAGAGAATTCTCGACAGAGGAATATCGAATGGCAGAGAAACACTTAAAGAAATGCTCATCCTCATTAGCCATCAGAGAAATGCAAATCAAAACGACCCTGAGATATCACCTTACAGCCATCAGAATGGCCAAAATGAAAAACTCAAGGGACAATACATGCTAGAGATGTTGTGGAGAAAGGGGAACCCTCCTCCACTGCTGGTGGGAATGTAAACTGGTACAACCACTCTGGAAATCTATCTGGCGCTTTCTAAGACAATTAGGAATAGTGATTCCCCAAGACCCAGCTATACCACTGCTAGGTATATACCCAAAGTTTGCTCAAGTACACAAAAGGGATATTTGCTCAACCATGTTTATAGCAGCTTTATTTGTAATAGCCAGAACCTGGAAACAACCCAGATGTCCATCAACGGAGGAATGGGTACAGAGATTGTGGTATTTTTATACAATGGAATACTACTCAGCAATCAAAAAGGAGGAAATCATGAAATTTGCAGGCAAATGGTGGGATCTAGAAAAGATCATCCTGAGTGAAATATCCCAGAAGGAGAAAGACAAACACGGTATATACTCACTTATATAGACCTATAAGATATGATAAACATAATGAAATCTATACACCTAAAAAAGATAATGAAGAGAGCGGACATGGGGTAAGATTATCAATCCTCGTTTTGAAAGACAGATGGGATGCACATTGAACATTGACAGGAGTCTACAGAGCACATTTGAAAAACTAACTAGCAGTGTTTTCAAAACAAAGACTCATGACCAAACCTTTGGCAGAGTACAGGGAATCATATGAAAGAAGGGGAGTTAGTATGATGGGGAAAGGATAGGAGCTCCACAAGGACCAAATATATCTGGGCACAGGGTCTTTTCTGAGACTGACATGCAACCAAGGACCATGTATGAATGTAACCTAGAACCTCTTCTCAGATGTAGCCTGTGGTAGCTCAGTAACCAATTGGTTTCCCATAGTGAGGGGAACAAGGACTATTTCTAACAGGAACTCAATGACTGGCTCTTTGGCCTCCCCACCCCCCAAGGGAGGAGCAGTCCTGTTAGGCCACAGAGGAGAGCTTTGCAGCCAGTCCTGAAGATACCTGATAAAACTGGATCAGATGAATGGGGAGGAGGTCCCCCCTATCAGTGTACTTGGCAAGAGGCAAGGTGGAGATGAGGGAGGGAGGGAGGGACTGGGAGGGAATGAGAGATCAGGACACGACTAGGATACAGAGTTAATAAAATGTAACTGATAAGAAAAAAATAAAATTAAAAAAAAGAGATTAATTTTGAAATTAAAATTTGGAAAGGAACTGCTTAAGCAATTTAAAAGCTTCTTTTAAAAAGTACTTTCCAGGCACACATTTGCATTCCAATAATTGCTTAGAATTTTATTTACTCCATTAAAATTCAAGTGCATTTTAGAACTATTTTTATGTATTTTATTCTATAATTTTATAGCTATGCAATATCATATACATTATTTTGCACATTTTATTTTCTACATAAACAACTTTACACTTTCCCAGTTTTTGTATTATAAAAGGAATATTTGCATATGACAAGTATTTTATAGTAACACATGTATAAATTAATGTTATATTACATATTATATATTATATGGTATACATTTTATGTTATATTATATATTATATATAGTAATATATATGAACAGTGACTCTTCAATATGTCTCTGCCTCCAAGTACTTTTGTATATGTACTAAAATATTTTTATATGAATGCATATGCCTTTATATACCTACATTAACTTTAAGGAATTCCTATTTTTGCCTGTGTGTATATAGATAACATTTTCAATGAAACTTGGAGCTTATGTTTATTTTACTTATTGCACGCATTAATGCCCTTTCAACCATTTTCAAACAGTTCCTACTGACAAAGATTTAAGGTAGTACCAGTGTGCTTTTGTCAGATACCAACACAATTGTCTTCTGAAGAGATTGTAGAATCTTGTATTACAAGTCAATGCAGGACTATATAGATTTTAAAGAAATAAATTTGCACCGTTACATTCCATTGAGCCTTTTTTTTGGTTTTTAAAAGAAAATAATTATTAATTATTACAGTTATTTCACTTATTATCCCTGCTGTTGCCCCCTCCCTTGTTTCCTCCTAGTCCCAACCTGTCCTCCCTCTTCTCCCCTTATACCCTTTCCCTAGTGCAGTGATAGCAGAGGTCCTCCTTTCCTTCTATCTGACCCTAGCTTGGCTATGAGTCTCAGTATCTGCTCCCATATCCTGCTGGGTAGAATCTTTCAGAAGCCCCCGGTGGTAGGCCAATGAACCTCTTATCTGATCTAAATTAGTTGCTACTTTACATTCCTGTTCTATTCTTCTGAAGATGCTGCAACAATTGTGGACATAATTGATGATATCTGCTAAAGTTTGAAGTCTTTTGATTTTTGGTAAAGAGAGGAGGGAAAAGAAGCAGTTTATTTTCCGTATTTGTGCTAGTTTTGACTAGTATGAATATGGCTTTGAGTAGGTGCACTTCTTAAAATGAGTAGTGGTAGAACAAGGCAGACAGAATAGCTAGGAAATACTAACTCTGGAGGATTATATTCGGTCTAGGAAATGATAAGAATAGGACAAACAAAAGGACTAGGAGAAAAAACAGTATAATTTAACTTTGAATTTTAAACACATTCAAGTTTTTCCCAAAACACTGGCATATACAATGGGAGAAAACAGAGACAAAAATCATTAAAGAATTAAAAAGAATGTGTCCGCCACCATTTTGTTGATAGATCACTTTTATATGTCCCCTTATATATGACACAGGGCTGCTTAACTCCATATGCCAATACTACTTAAAAAAAAGATCCCTTTACATTACTCATAGTTAATGAATGTAAAGAGTAACTGAGAAATATTGAGGGTAATGACATTTTTTGGGAATAAAAAAAATATTGAAAGTGGTAGGTAATGTGGAGGATGAAATTGTTTCAAGACCATTTAGTAATTTACTATATTTCAATATTTGGAAGTGAAGTAAAAGCAAAGTTATAGAATTGAGGATTTGAACATGTTTTCTTCCAGACCAGTTGGCCACTTGTAAAATCCTGGCTCTCTTAGATGGTTTAGAATTTTTTATTTCTATAAATATCATAGCCATATTTAATAATATCAAACTATCCTATGTTTGCAAATATTAAAGGTTTTCATACTTTCATTCTTGTGACATAACTATTACTGGCACAACTTTTTCTTACAAAGTTAAGTCTGGTATTCCTTTCTTCTCTTTGTGTGCCCAGAGTTTGGAATCTAATTCAGATGTGTATATTCTCGGAATTTTTCCTTTCCTGACTTTTCCAATCACCCATTCAAGTTAGATACTTTTTGTTCTTCTTTTCATAATGTATCATGAACGAACTGCTTTCCTTTTCATATTCAATTGTAATAAACTGTTTTATTGACTTTGTGCCTTTGTATTCTTACTGCTTAACACAAAAGCTGGCACACAGCAGAGTCAACAATCGTTTGCTGAATTAATTAAAGCATGAACACTAAACCTCTTTTGTCAATTGTTTTCATGTAGAAACTTTTGAACTTTCTACATCATTGGTGATAAAGACAATGATTTATATTTTTAGTTATCAAATTGTTTTCTGAAAATAAACATGCTTAAGACTGAACTCTTTCTAGCCTAAAATATATTTTATTCAGTCTTCTTCATATCAGTATTCTAGACAGAACCTTGACACTTCCTAATTCTTCATATTCTTTTTCTCCTCAACACAACTGTAAGTCCCAGCCATATATATTGGCAAGAAACAAGGAAGTTGTCCTTTCTTTCTTTCTTTCTTTCTTTCTTTCTTTCTTTCTTTCTTTCTTTCTTTCTTTCTTTCTTTCTTTCTTTCTTTCATGCATTCAAAAATTGATGTACACTACTGAATAATCAACGTTTGAAATAATACAGGGAAACACTATAACAGTGCTCTCATAAATGAATTTATCTAATTAAAACTGTGATGCAATTGATATGCTGTTACAAGCTTATAATCTCTGCAACTCAGAAACAGAGGCAGAAGCACATATTGGGGCCCGCCCTAGAGCACAAAGTTGAAGACAATTTGGGCTAAAAAGTAGAATGGTTTCATAAAATAATAATAAAAACATATCAGCTGATTTTGTTCTAATTTCATAAGCAATACTTTCTTCATATTTCAACCCAGACACATATTCTTGTTTCATGTCTCTACATGAAGGAAAATGTTCTTAAGTTTTACTTTTATTACTTGAAGAACACCTATTGTAATACTCAACTGACTGAAGGCATTCCTTTAAAAGTGCCTCTTCCTGAATCAACAGTGACTTTTATTTTATCAGATACAAGACTCATACTAAGATCTATAAGTCGATGGCTATAATTTGTCCATCTTCTTTCCAACCCATTCAGGAAGTAAATGTCCCAAATCATAAATTAATGGCATTTTTATTCTGAAAATTTCTTCAACCATAGTGTTTGTAAGTGGAGCCTTTTGAATATTGTTAGAATACAGCAATGTCATTTGCCTAGAGTCCTTGTAATTGAATCCTAGTAGTTTTATTAAAGAGGAGGGAAAGAGAGAAAAAGAAACACATGTTAATGCCATGGAGGTTAAACACTGCCTAAGGACTTTGTCAACAAGAAATATATCTCTGAATTAGGACCACAGACATTGTATACCCATTTCCAGAAACATAAGCCGAAATAAGCTTGTTGTTTTCATTTAAAAAAAAAATCTTGCTTTAGAATTATAATAACAAAAAGAGGCTATTGCAGAAACATTCCTAGGTATAGGAACATAGTTAAGATGACAGAGAAATCTGTCAGTAGCAGGTAGAACTTCTTTGGGAAAGGCATTATCATACCATATCAAATGTATACATTCAATTTAATTTAAGGGTGGTACTAAGCTTAGTACCATACAAAATATTTAGTTAATCTCTTTCACTAGCTTACTCTCCAAATGATAATTGTAGTACATAAATAACATGAAGGATTATTATTCATATTGCCTCATCTAGCAACTCGATGAACTATGTCATTACAGTATATTATTTAATATTGAACTTTCTCATTTTCATTTTTTGAGCTGATTTTTATCAATACCATTATAGCTTCTATTTATTTATAACTGTTATGAATCTTTAGTGTGTATTATGTTCCTTAAGGAGAAGTATAAAATGTTTCTGTAAACATTTTCATTGAATTTTAGCCCAAATATTAATATATATATTGTAATTCTAAGTATGACAGTGCAAAAAAAAACGAACATGATTTAATTTCAGTTAAAAACAAGAACAGCACATTATCAATAACAGAAAATACGAGTAAAATACAAACCTATAAATTCCTGGCTGCACTGTCATTTCCCTCCTAACATAGCAATTAAGTACTATGTAGCAAGAGACATTCCTTTCCAAAGTTATTCTGCTAAAGATGGAAGTTTCCACATCATTTAAATCACCATTCAAATTATAAGAACAAAATGGTCACACAAAGAATTTTCAATAAGAAAGGAATTTAGATGCATCCTCACTATTTTGGATTATTTAAAGTGTTTAACATTCAATTGTTTGTTTCCCTATCATATGAACAATGCGTAAACTGTTTTTACACTGAACAAGTCTCTGGCATATATGGATTGCCACTGTACATTTAGGTTTCACAATAACCACAGTAAATTATTTGCCTCAAGCAACTCCTTGAATAAGGTTTAATAAATCCAAATTTGTTATCAAATGCTAATTATGTAAGTATGACAACAATGACAAATATGGTAAAATGAAAGAAGCGGTTTTTAAAACCTAGTCTTCATACAGAAGATTACTAATTGTTTTTAGAAATGTGGAAGTGTGGGAATTATACTTGTGGATTTGTTGGCGAACATGATATCATTCAACAGATTCCAGGCTGAATTGTAAAACTGCAGCACTCTGTTGAGTAATTGTATATACATCAATGCTCAAATGAAGGCATCCTGTAGACTTGTATGCACAATAAATCACCATCTGTACTTGGCCCTTGGAGTCTATTTGAATGCCCATTCAGTCCAAGTCGGCTGGCTAGATAAGTCATTGATTTTCTTCTTCAGTGCCATCCCTGGGAAAATAGCCAATGTTTAATAATGGAAAAGATCACAATTTTAAAAGTGAATGGGGAGGAGAGGGTATTTTGAACTCAAATCATCAAGTTCTTAGAAACTAGTTACACTAACAAGATATTCATAGTCCGGTTGGATGAAATAAAAATAAATATTCATCTGAATAAAAGGCCATTCCATGAATTGTGATTAAAAAAATCTCTCCACCAGTCCTACTCTTTTATTACTGACTTTCTCCTGGACTTAAAATTTACTTTTCAACCTTGACAAATACTGCAAGTTCAATGAGCTTTCCTTTCTCTTAGTCCTTCAGCCTCATTCTAAGTTCAGCAGTTTTTTATAGTGATCTTGAATCCTGGATCAGTTTGTTCTATGTAGTCACTGAACATTAGCTCTGCAGTCCCTGATCATATTTCTACTTAACCTGTCAATCCTCTAGTAAGACTTAGCTTGGTTTGCTTTTGTTCTTGTATCTGGGCTAGTAACAAAGCCTATTCCACTCTATTTACCTTCATTCAAGATTAAGAACTTAGTAGATAAGGGAGTATATGAAATCTAGTTTCTGCTCACTTTTATCATTCCTAAACTAGTTTGAAGATTTTTTCCACTATTATAACCAAAATTTTAACTTACATGTTAATCTTATTTGTAAACCTATTATCACTTATTTTATTTGTAATGAGTTTAGCCTATCTCTCTTTTAATGTTTGTTTATATACTTATGACCTTTTCCTTCTAAAGCATGACAGATATTATTGTATTCTTCTAAACATAATAAAATAGATTCTATGAATATGATAAACTCCTACTGTACTTCTTGATTTTTCAGGGACTAAGGCTCACTTCTATTTTCAATCACTTTAGGCTTTTTAAATTTTTTAAGTTTAAAATAGGGAACTTCTGTTCCCTATCCTTTGGTTTGTATACATTACTCCTTTCCAATATTTCATCAGCATTCATTTATTCATCTTTCAAATATTTACTTGCTACTACGGTGAAAAGTGAAGAAATGAAAAAGTTTACATGTTAACATTTTTTTTTCATTTAGAAACTCATGAGATTTTAGAAATATTTTGCTGAAACCCTTTCCTTATTTTATCTATTCTAGATCACCTAATATCTTATAATCCAACCATCTCAGAAGTCTATGCTTACCTTTATTTTTTTCTTTTTCATTAATTCCTCAGTCTACCAAAATATGATTTATCCTTTATTGTTACACTATGCCATATTAAAGTGAGCAATGGATTCTTTTTTGTCTTTTTTCTTATTTAATTAAATTATTATTTTTATATTAGTTACAGTTTATTTAATTTCTATTCCAACTGTAGCCCCTGCTTCACTCCTTCCCAATCCCATCCTCCCTCCCTCAACTCCTCCCTGGCCTTCTCTAAGTCCACTGATAGGGGAGGTCCTTCTACCCTTCCACCTGACCCTAAGTTATCAGGTCCCATCAGGACAGGCTGCAATGTCCTCCTCTGTGGCCTAGCAAGGCTACTCCTCCCTCAGGCATGGGAGGAAGTCAAAGAGCCAGCCAATGAGTTCATGTCAGAGACAGTCCTTGTTCCCCTTACTATGGTACCCACTTGGATACTGAGCTGTCCTGGGCTACATCTGAACAGGGGTTCAATGTTATATCCATGTATGGTCCTTGGTTGGAGAAACAATCTTAGAAAAGACCCCTGTGCCCAGATATATTCTTGTGGAGCTCCTGTCCTCTCCAGGTCATACTAACTCCCCCTTCTTTCATATGATTCCCTGCACTCTTACCAAGGTTTGGTTATGAGTCTCAGCATCTGCTTTGATACATAGCTATGTAGAGTCTCTCAGAGGCCCTCTGTGGTAGGCTCCTGTCCTGTTACTTGTTTTCTCCTATTTCCAACCTCCATCCCACTTGTCTTTCTAAGTGAGAATTGATCATGTTACTCCAGGTCCTCTTTATTGTTTATCTTCTTTAGGTGTACAGATTTTAGTATGTTTATCCTCTTCTAGTAGCCACTTATAAGTGAGTATATACCATTTGTTTCTTTCTGCTTCTGGGATACCTCACTCAGGATTGTCTTTTGTAGATCCCACCATTTGCCTGAAAATTTCATGATTTCCTTGTTTTTAAATGCTGAATAGTATTCTATTGTATAAATGTAACATAATTTCTGTATCCATTCCACCGTTCAGGGACATCTGAGTTGTTTCCAGGTTCTGGCTATTCCTAGTAAAGTTGCTACGAACATGAGTGAACAAATGTCCTTGTTATGTACTTGAGAATCTTTTGACTATATGCTTAGGAGTGGTATAGCTGGATCTTGAGGAACCACTATTCCTAAATGTCTGAGAAAGCACCAGATTGATTTCCAAAGTGGTTGTACAAGTTTACATTCCCACCAGCAATGAAGGAGGGTTTCCCTTTCTCCACAACCTCTCCAGCATGTGTTGTCACTTGAGTTTTTTATCTTGGCCATTCTTATGGGTATAAGGTTAAATTTCAGGGTCATTTTGATTTGCATCTCCCTGATGGCTAAGGATGTTGAACATTTCTTTAACTTTTTCTCTGCCATTCTATATTCCTCTACTGAGAATTCTGTTTGGCTCCGTATCCATTTTTTTTATTGGATTACTTGATTTGTTGCTTTTTAACTTCTTTAGTACTTTATAAATTCTAGATATCTTCCGGTGTGGCTCAGCAAGGCTGCATCCCACAGGGGGAGGTGATCAAAGAGCCCATGTTCATGTTAGAGGCAACTTCAGCCCCCTTTCTAGGAAACCCACTTAGAAACTGAGCAGCCAATGGCTTTCTTAAAACAGACAGTCTAGGTCCTCTCCATGTATGGTCCTTAGTTGGAGTATCAGTCTCTGTAAGACCCCCTGGGTACTGATATTTTGGCTTTCTTGTTCTTGTGGAGTTCCTGTTTCCTCCAGGTATTTCTATCTCCCTATTCTTCAATAAGGATTCTGGCACTCTGCCAGAAGTTTGGCTATGAGTCTCAGTCATCGATACCCTGATGGGTAGAAATCTATCAGAAGTCTTCTGTGGAAGACTCCTGTCCTGTTCCTTGTCTCCTCCTACTTCCATTGTATATACTGTTTGATCTTCTGAATGAGGATTAAGCATCTTCCCTAGGATCCTCCTTGTTGTATAGCTTCTTCAGCACTGTAGATTTTAATATGTTTATCCTATATTAATGTCTAATGTCCACTTATAAGTGAATATTTACCATGTGTGTCTTTCTGCTTCTGGGTTACTTTACTCGGGATGATCTCTAGTTCCCACCATTTGCTTGAAAATTTTGTGATTTCTTGATTTTAATTGCTGAGTAGTATTCCATTGTGTAAATGTACCGAACTTTCTGTATCCATTCCTCAGTTGAGGGACATCTAGGTTGTTTGCAGATTCTGGCTATTATGAATAGAGCTGCTATGAACATGGTTGAGCAAATGTCCTTGTTGTATAGCTGAGTATATTTTGGATACATGCCTAGAAGTGGTATAGCTGAATCTTGAGGTAGCACTATTTCCAGTGTTCTAAGAAAGGGCCAGATTGATTTCCGAAGTGTTTGTACAAGGTCATGTTTCTATTAGCAATGGAGGAAGGTTCCTCTTTTTTTCACATCCTCTCCAGCATGTTTCATCCCTTGAGTTTTTTATCTTAACCATTCTGATGGTTGTGAGGCAAAATCTCAGGGCCTTTTTGATTTGCATGTCTCAAATGACTAAGGATGTTGAGCATTTCTTTAAAAGTTTCTCTGACATTTGATATTCTGTTGAGAATTATCTGTTTAGCTCTGTACCCCATTTTTTAATTGGATTACTTGGTTTGTTGGTGTTTAACTTCTTAAGTTCTTTATGCATTCTGGATATTAGCTCTCTGTCAGATATAGGGTTGGTGAAGATCTTTTCCCAGTATGTAGACTGTCATTTTAGTTTTCTTTGAATACATTTTAATTAAAATTAAATTAAATTACTTTCTTTTTTTTGTTTTTATTATTATTATTATTATTTTTTATTATTTTTTTCTTTTTAGTTACATTTTGTTAACTCTGTGTCCCAGCTGTATCCCGCTCCCTCATTCCCTCCCCAACCCCACACTCCCTCCCTGGTCTCCTCCCTGCCCCTTTCCAAGTCCACTGATAGGGGAGGACCTCCTCCCCTTTCATCTGACCCTGTTTTATCAGGTATCTTCAGGGCTGGTTGCAAAGTCCTCCTCTGTGGCCTAACAGACTGCTCCTCCCCGGGGGG